>NC_056736.1:384616598-384700237 GCF_019279795.1 Protopterus annectens
TGGAGACTGAAACATTTAAAAAATTATTTTTAAGGCATTTACCTATAATGAATAAGTCTCTGGTAAAAACAAGTTGTTTGAATTATTTTAGCAGCCATCTCCTTCTGTGAAGCTGACTGCTTCTCCAAATGACCTTTATAAAACCTACTCACTACTAAAGCAACAAGACATGGCCATTATCTGTAAAGCCCATGCCAGAAATGGACAAAAATTCAAAAAGAACTCTTCATTTAACAAATCCACCACTAATTATGCAGTCACTTAAGCCCACACCACTATTGAAAGTAAATTTATTCTAAAATGTAATTAGAAAGAAGGCTGCACTAACCCCTCCAAACCATCAACACATCTGTTCTCAACTAGGGAGTGGTCTGTAGAAAAAGAACAAACATCCTCAATTCATAAGATAGCAGCCCACCCAAACATCTAGGCAAATAATTGTGAAATTCTACTAAACCTTGTATCTCCACAGAGAGCCTTTAGGGAGATACCACAAATCAATACTCAAATAAATACATGCATTGAATGATAGAGACATTTTAAACAGCTCACCATTAAGATTCACATTAGATTTCAAATTAAAATCATGATCAGTACAGAGAAACAGTGTAGTTAATTACTATTAAAGGTGAATGCGGCCATTGTCACCTCTGCTAGTTTAATCCAGTGTCATTGCTTTTTATATCCAATAATGATAGCAGCAAGCCCTGGAATGAATTCATATGCAAACTGATTAAAAGGGACCACTGCAGACAAATGATGAAAACATATATTTTTTATCTTGCCATGATTTACTGCACCTCCCAAAGCTGCCTTCAGCAAGAATAGAGTACTCATTCCCTAATTTTATTTTTTTGTTTTTTACTCTTGTCTGCCCTCATGGAGAGCCAGACCACGGTGAGCCCTTTGGAGAAAGCTAAATCTGTCCTATAATGCAGACTGTAGGGACAAATGGCCCAACCATTTTGTTGTCAGACTAGACTTCCATTCACTTACAATGGAACTCCTGAAAAAAAACTGCCAGAGTTTGAGAGTCTGCAGCTCATGTGTGTCATTGGCTGAGTATGCTTCAGGTTTACAAATGTTGTTCCACTGATGTACTACATTCCACAGAAAGAAACTTGCAGAAGTGTCAACAATTACTAGGATAAAGACTTTTTCACAAGGAGCAGTTTTGCAAGTTTTCAGTTCCTGGCCAGTTCCTCCTCCCATCTCCCCTCCTTGGTGGGGCTGCAGTCTCCCACATTTCCAAGCTTTGCTAGATTCAGCTATTTGAGTCAGCTTTGCATGACAATGAAATAAAAAAAATAGCCACAAGCGTGCCACTAAAACTGTTCCCTTGTATGTCTCTTCACTTCTGAATAGCAATTCCCAAGAATAAAAAGCAAACTCATCAGTCCAGAGTTTAGACTAGTCTATCCATTTTTTAAAATGTGCACAGTAAAATATTCAACTTGTAATGCATTTTGGCTGCTGACATGGTTATCTTTACATAGTTATTCTCTTATAGTCTAACCTGAACTTATGGTATTTAATGATAAATTTTACAACAATTCTCAGTTTCTTAACAATGACCTCCCAAGCCTCTGATGTGACCTAGTACTTTCTTACTATTGCTTTATGTAGTTTGTCTTAGTTGTATATTTGTAGGGTGTTTCTCATCCTCTCAGCAACAGACTCCTGGAGAAGCATATACTTGTACAGAAAGAGTACCAGCAGCTGTAGCAGTGATACCACACTCCAAAACAATGCACTGAAACATAGTACTGACAAACACAAGGGAATGTATATGTCTGAATCAAGCAGTGATGAAATTGCTAGGGACTTCACTGAGCAAAATTTTACTCTTTATTTCTCCATTTCATAATGCATAACATTCGCACCACACTTACAAAGGCACATCTCCACCTTCCACAAACACAGCAACCCACACCCACACAACTGCTACAGTTTCTCCCTTCAGTTATTGCAAGCCAAGAACAACACTATTTAATAAGGATACCTACCAGACAAGTCTGCATAGCGCACTTGGTCTACCTGCATCATTGCAGCTCCCCCCCCCCCCCAGCAACTGCAACATTGCCAGATAAAACCACAGTTACAGTCCGGTTGCTCCCTACAGTTATTGCAAGCCAAGAATAACACTTTTTAATAAAGATACCTACCAGACAAGTCTGCATAGCACACTTGGTCTACCTGCATCATCGCAGCTCCCCAGCAACTGCAACATTGCCAGATAAAACCACTGCTATGGTCCGGTTTCCCCCTACCATTATTGCAAGCCATGAATAACACTTTTTTAATAAGGATACCTACCAGCCAAGTCTGCATAGCGCATCATCGCAGCTTGCCCCCCCCCCCCAGCAACTGCAACATTGCCAAATAAAACCACTGCTACGGTCTGGTTTCTCCCTACAGTTATTGCAAGCCAAGAATAACACTTTTTAATAAGGATACCTACCAGACAAGTCTGCATAGGTGGCTGGATATTTACAGTTCTTGTTATTAGCAGATGTGGTCCTTAACAGTTATGTTTTAAACATTGTGACTAGCTATTTAAATTTCCAGCACATTTGTTACTTTTACTAATTATTTTTTAAACATTGTTTTGGCCGGCATGCACACCTGCAAGGCCCCCCCAGGCAACTATAGCTTTGTCTATTGCCACTAGGTGTCATAACTTAACAATATACTTGCTGTATCTTGTCCCAAATAGATCTGCCTCCACACTGAATACTTATAAAGTAAGGCAAGTACCATTTACTTGGTGTATTTTGTCCCCCAGATAGATTTACCTTCCTTTGTATTACTTGCACACCAAGGCCTTAAAGTAGTGTTTCTGCAACTAACTGCTTACACTCCTAATTTCCTGTTTCAATCTCTTCCTTGCTTACACTTACATTACAGCTCCAAGGCTTCCACTTCTTATACTGATTACTTTCCTTTGCAGTCTTCTGTGAGGGGGCGGGACAGATCTCTACCGGCTTTTTCTGATTATACCTTCCCCCATTTTGTATCTCGATCCTCTAACTTCCTCCTCCCCCATGCACATTAACTAGTCTATATTAGTGGGTCTCCTTGAGCGGCGCCCTTTTGAAAGTTATCTTTTGGCCTGCTTGTGGTGAGGAAGCTTCCCCAGACCTTTTTCAGTGTGATTGCTTCAGTATAAGTAAATTAAACTAGTACAATACAGCCAAACAGACACATTTGGTGTAAACAGAAACAAGTGGAACGATACATTTGGTGTACAAAGAAAAGAAACAAGTAAGCCCATTGATATAATTGGAGTTAGTGTTAGCCCCGCTGTGCTCGGGCTCACTCCGCTCCCCTCACTGCTTCCTATTCCCACCTGCCCCCACTAGTGCTACATTTCAACTGAACTTAGCCACGCCCATCATGCTAACCACCAATCACTGAATCTGCCCCACCCCTGTACCCATTTCCTTCTCTTCCACTATTCCACATCCTGTAAAGCACAGTCTTCCATCTAACTACCTTACAATCACAAACAACACCTCTCATCATCCACCACACCCACCCCATCCCAAGCAGATCTCTCACTCATGACCAAACCATGCCCAAACTACCCAAACCCACATACATACACCTCTTACTATTGCTCCTAGGTGTATCCACACTCCCACTTATAACTTCTATCACCAACCACCAAAAACAACTTAATGTTATCCATATACCAAGAAAAATTACTTCCACTGACATTATTACAGCACACCCTTTTACTCAACTAGTCCCACATCACTACCAAACCTTCTTTATTCACCACTATGCACACAGATCACATCCATCACACTACCAGTCTCAAACAACTGTAAAGAACTTTAAGACCCTAAACAAACTACTCAATCTCTATTTTTACCTCAGAACCTAACTCATTAGCTGAGGTGATATACACCCAAACCCAGGCCCTGAAAATCTAGGAGCCCCAACTCTCAACCCGAATGATACCCTACTCCACCGAGACAAATCCACGCTCCTCATTTTAAATTTAAATGTTAGGTATACTAAAAGTCCACGACCTTCATGCACTACTCTCCTTTTATCAACCTGAGATAGTCATGCTAACAGAGACTTGGCTTAAACCAGGTAACCACAACAATGAAATCACACCAGGTTACAATATAATTCGTAGTGATAGAATAGGTAAAAAAAAGGGGGAGGGTGTTGCTGTAGTGTATAAATCTCACATCATCCTTGAGAAAGTAGGCATAACAACCCTAGACCTCATAAAGTTGAACACACTCTAACAAAACTAAAACTTAATGATAATAAACGCATCAACATCATAGGGTGCTACATCCCTCCAGGAAACAATTTCCCCATTACAGAAAAACTCCTAGAATGGATATCTAACTCCCTCCCCCAGGAAAGCATAGTATTAGAGGACTTTAATACTGACTGGCAAAACTGTTCCATTCATAAGCCACTCTCCCATATTAACCTACATGCCCTAACCCAACTCATCACTTCCCCCCACAAGAACAGACAAGAGAACTAAACATCAATCCACTCTAGATTGGATACTCTTATCCCACCTATCACTGATATAATGATATGTGTTGTAGTTATGTCAGTGGAAGTAGTTTTTCTTGGTATATGGATAAAATTAAGTTGTTGTTGGTGGTTGGTGATAGAAGTTAGCAGTGGGAGTGTGGATACACCTAGGAGCAATAGTAAGAGGTTTATGTATGTATGTGGGTTTGGGTAGTTTGGGCATGGTTTGGTTGGGTTTGGTCATGAGTGAGAGATCTGCTTGGGATGGGGTGGGTGTGGTGGATGATGAGAGGTGTTTGTGATTGTAAGGTAGTTAGATGGAAGACTGTGCTTTACAGGATATGGAATAGTGGAAGAGAAGGAAATGGGTACAGGGGTGGGGCAGATTCAGTGATTGGTGGTTAGCATGATGGGTGTGGCTAAGTTCAGTTGAAATGTAGCACTAATGGGGGCAGGTGGGAATAAAAAGCAGGGAAGGGAGCGGAGTGAACCCGAGCGCAGCGGGGCTAACACTAACTCCAATTATATCAATGGGCTTACTTGTTTCTTTTCTTTGTACACCAAATGTATCGTTCCACTTGTTTCTGTTTACACCAAATGTGTCTGTTTGGCTGTATTGTACTAGTTAAATTTACTTATATTGATGCAGTCACACTGAAAAAGGTCTAGGGAAGCTTCCTCACCACAAGCAGGCCAAAAGATAACTTTCAAAAGGGCGCCGCTCAAGGAGACCCACTAATATAGACTAGTTAATGTGCATGGGGGAGGAGGAAGTTAGAGGAGGGAGATACAAAATGGGGGAAGGTATAACCAGAAAAAGCCGGTAGAGATCTGGCCCACCCCCTCACAGAAAACTGCAAAGAAAAGTAATCCGCATAAGAAGTGGAAGCCTTGGAGCTGTAATGTAAGGGAGCTGTAATGTAAGTGTAAGCAAGGAAGAGGACGAAGCAGGAAATTAGGAGTGTAAGCAGTTAGTTGCAGAAACACTACTTTAAGGCCTTGGTGTGCAAGTAATACAAAGGAAGGTAAATCTATCTGGGGACAAAATACACCAAGCAAATGGTACTTGCCTTACTACAAGTATTCAGTGTGGAGGCAGATCTATTTGGGACAAGATACAGCAAGTATATTGTTAAGTTATGCCACCCAGTGGCAATAGACAAAGCTATAGTTGCCTGGAGTGGGGCTTGCAGGTGTGCATGCCGGCCAAAACAATGTTTAAAAAATAACTAGTAAAAGTAACAAATGTGCTGTAAAAGGAAATGTAAATAACCAGTCACAATGGTTAAAACATAACTGTTTAAGGACCACATCTGCTAATAACAAGAACTGTAAATATCCAGTCACCTATGCAGAATTGTCTGGTAGGTATCCTTATTAAAAAGTGATGTTCTTCCTGGCTCACTGTTACAGTCATTACTGTAGGGTTCTTCCTGCTGGCAGCAGCCCTAGATCGGCCAGAGTCCCAAAGTCGGGTCCGACGTCAGCTGAAGTCGCTCCTGCCCTGATGTCAGTGCGCCAGGGGTATAAAGACCTCAGCCGATGCCATTTTCCCCAGTCTTTCTTGCTGTGCGGTGCCCGTTGCAAAGCAGTTCACAAGTGCAGGTCAGCCGACTCCTGTTTGTTTTTGGTGGCTTTTGAATTGAAGACTTCTACTTTTGAGCTAAGTACCCCATTGGGGAAACCTGTTTCTTGCTCCAGTCCGATGTCAGAAAAAGTTAATAACTGTATTTCTTGTGGGAAGCAAATACCTCATAAGGATTTTCACTCTTACTGTATACCTTGCTTGGTTCCTGACCACAATATAGCTAATTGTAGGTTTTGTGCTAAGTTTAATCAACGCACTATTAGGCGTAGGTACGATTTTGCCTTCCATTATTTTGGAAAAAGATTTAATTACAATATGTCATCGGATATTCTTATTACAGGAGGGGTCCATGGCTCTGGGTATTAACATACAATTTAAACATTGTTGCATTGCTCTTTTAAAATTTTAAAATGTTTCATATGCATCCCATTGGTTAATAGGCTCATTAAGTATGTTTGTGCACAATATTTAAGTGTTTTAGATGCAATTTGTGGTGTTCTGATGAAGTTCGTACAACGGACGAAACCTAGGTCGACGTTTTCATTTGGTTGTGGTTTTAATCAATAAACTTGTTGGAGCGTTTATGGGCCTGGAATTTTTATTGGACAACGGCAGCATATTCATTTCTGTTACAGCTGTCCCCTGTCAGTTGTGGTAACTTTCTTCCTGTGTTCAGTTTATACAGTTGTCGGTTCCAGTTTATCAGTGTTTATTATGGAGGAAGAAGGTGGAGCAATTGATGTGGGTATGCTGTTGAAGGATATGAATGAACAGCTTAAACAGCATTCATTGTTAATTCAAAAACTTATGACATCGTACAATGTCAGTATGGAGTCTACAAGCAGTTTGGGGATGCCTTTGACACAAGCGACCCCTCCTTTGGCACCTGTAGTATCTGGCACCGACAGTATACCTTGTGGACAGGTTTTCCATGCAACAAGAGTCAATGTGCAACCCGAGGCGGTGAGCAGTGATTCATGGAAGTCCAATCAGTATTCTTTCAATACTAAACCTAATTCCATGAATAGTGAGAATAATCGAGAGGAAGGTAATATGCGTGATTGGCTACGTGTTTTTGAAGTCAAGATGTTTAAATTGAAAAGAACGCAAATGGAGAATGGGTATTTGCGTAAAAATATCGAGTTGGGGCTAGTTCCCAAAGGGTTGAGGCTGTGGCGATATCCCAACGGCAGTGAACACGAGCCTGACATGCTTAAGGAGCTGCACGATTTATTTAATAAAACGGGTATAGCACTTATGGAGATAATGATTGCATACAATGAAAAGAAAATAGATATGCTTATTTCTGAATTGGATCAGTTAAACAACTCTATCAGTAAAGATTTACTTTTTGACCAATATTATACCAACTATACTAACATTATCAAAGAGGTTGATCACAGTTGCAATGTCATTTACGACAAGAAACAGCAAAAAATTAAAAGGGACTTGAGAGTCTACTCATCGGGTTTGGTGTATCCTAAATCCAAACCCACAAAACACAGTCTCAGAGATGGGAGACCGGAAGAGGGTAATAATCGTATGGATGCTTTAGATGACATCACTTCCCCCTTGCGATCAGAGACGCGTGGAGCACGGCAGTATGGCAGTCCTAGAGAGGGTGAAGGGCCTAGGAGATCTAAAAGGCTTATGGAGCAACACCAGTATGATGAGGAGGAGGAGTATGAGTATGCGGCAACACGACCAAGAAGGGAACACGAAAAAATCAGGAAAGTTAATTTTCAATCAAAAAACGCGTGGGGGGCGCACAAGTAGCCGATGGCGTCCAATACCTTGAGGTACTGGGTAAGCGTTTTCTTTCTTTCTCTTCTTCTTCTACTTCTGGTTTTGGAACGATGTTTTTGAAAACAACCACGGGTTCTATCATAACAGATAGTGATGTTGTTTCCTTTTCGGATGCTATACAGTTGACTGGTTCAAATCACACGGGGACTGATAACGGTTGTTCAGTAAATACAGTTGGTGCATTGAACAGTTTAGTGGGAAGTGTGGACTGCGACATTAACCATTCTTTAGTTAATTGTGTTTATATGGACAGTGGTAACGCCATACTTGATACTTCAGCGTATGGTATCAGTACACAGCAGGAGATTCTTGGTACCATTTGTAATAACGCTGAAGTGTTATACAATACGGGTGATGATTCATCCGCATCAGCGGATGTACCTAGACCGGATCGTGGTAACGATTTCATCTCGCATACAGGTGAAGAGCAACAGAAAAGTAATGATAGTACAATTCAAAGTATTTTAGACACTGACCAATATATGACAAAGTCTTTTGATGTCGATACACATTTAAGTACTATAGATCCAAGTGATTCACTGAACGACTTGACAATTCATGAATATATAGAACAAGTGCACTCAGTAGAAACAGTGGATGTTTATAATGTTGATGTACGTGTCAATCATAGTTTTGACGTGTTACTTGATGTTGATGTGTGTACACAGCTGAATAGAAACGGGGAAACAAGTAAACAAAGGGATTGTATTTTATTTTTTAATCCCAATATTGTTGAGAACAACAAGGGTGATTTTAAATTATATAATTACAGCAATAAGTCTTTCGACAGAGATTGTGTAGAATTGTTTTCAAAGGGTTTTAGTTTCGTACCGAAGAAAAGAGGTAATCTTGTTAACAGCATTATAGATTTGAAATTATTTACCCGAAAGTTAAATTTAAAAATACTCTACCAGAGTAATTCTTGGGGTACTATTGGGAACGGTAGTAACAAATTGTCCAAACCTAGCACTTATAATCCATCTATGCATGACAAGATAGCTTTTTTTGAAAAAGTGACTGAAAATGACATAAGAGAGGCATTTATCCATTATAGTAGGGATTTTAATAATAGTAACAATTTGACGAAACAAGAGGAAGTAACCCTCCACAGGATTTTGGCCACTGAGAATATAAGAATCATGAAACCCGATAAGGGTAGTGGCATAGTGATAGTGGATAACAATGATTACATTTCTTATATGAATGCCATGTTGGTAGAAGATACGTATAGGGAAATTAGCAGAAATGAGATCAACATAGCACATAAGAGGATTGATACTACACTTTTCGACATGTTATTTCAGGGAGAAGTGGACGAACATGAATGGCGTTTTTTGCAAAATGATTTTCCTGTCATTAGTGGTATTTTTGGCATTCCCAAAATACATAAGGGTTTGGACAATTTACATTTTAGACCAATAGTAGATGGTAAACGCAGCAAGACACATTTTATTAGTCAATTTTTAGATTACCATCTCAAACCCGGAATTGCATTTTTTTCACACATTCTTAGGGATTCTTGGGACTTTTTGGGGAAAATTAAAACTATAAAATTTGAAGACAAGGACACTTTTATTACGTTGGATGTATGTAATTTGTACACTGTTATACCCCATGACAATGGATTGGACTGGCTAGAAGAACAATTATATTACACTAATATTTATGACCAGAATAAAATTAATGTTTTAGTCAAATTAATGGGGATTGTACTTAAAAACAATTTTATATTTTTTGACGGGGCTTATTACAAACAGGTTAGTGGTATTGCCATGGGAGCAGCGTGTGCCCCGGGTTTTGCTAATTTTGTTTTAACATATTGGGAATTGAATTATGTGTTTAACTCAGAATATTTTAAATATATTAAATTTTATGGGAGATTTTTAGACAATTTATTTATTATTTGGAATGGAGAACAGGCAGTTTTAAAATGCTTTTTAGATTATCTTAACAATAGTGTACCCTTTTTAAAATTCACACATGTTATTAGTAAGAAAAGTATTAGTTACTTGGACATCAATTTAACTTATGATAATGTTAAGAAGAAGCTTGTGTCTAATATTTATAGGAAGTCCACATTCTCAAATTCGTACCTACATTTTGATAGTTGGCACCCTCACCATCAGAAGAAAGCGGTGGTTAAAGGCCAGATGGTGAGGGCAGCAAGAATGGTCAGTGAGGATGTGGACTTTGAACACGAAATTGAATTTATTATTAGTCTATTTTTAAATACGGGATATCCACAGGAATTTTGTAGCAATATAGCTAAAGAAGTGAAACACAAAAGAAATAATGGCATTTATAAGGCCATTTTACATAGCAACATGATGATTCCTAGTGGTAGCCACCTTAGTCAAGTGGTGGATGTTGGAAAATTTATTTGTAACAACATCCCCTTGTATATTACTACATTTAATGGCATTTCCTCATGCATTAAAAATATTATTAACAAGAATTGGAAATTTATAAGCACAGATAAATCACTTGAGGGAATGTTTGTGGAGAGTGTTAAACCTGTTTTTAGAAAGGACACTTCGTTTAAGGATTTATTTGAAGGTTTGAATACTAATATTCACAACATTTCACAAAAACCCATGGGAAGTTTTAAATGCGGTAGATGTTCAACGTGCAAGTATTTAATTAATACTGATAGAGTTGTGACTGTTAACAAACACAACATTAGAATTGACCAGCATATAAATTGTTACACAAAAAATGTTGTTTATATTGCGGTTTGTCAACAGTGTGAAGGGTTTTATGTTGGCAAAACTTGTAGACATTTTAGAGACAGGGTTAAAGAACATCTACTGGACATTAGAAATAATAAATTAACAAGTGCCCTGGCCAGACACATAAATCAATTTGAAAGTCATTCTTTTAGATTTTTTGGTGTCACACACCAGAAGTTAGATGTACAAGGCAAGTTTACTAAATATAATTTAGACTTGTCAGAATTAAGGATGCAGATATTACTTAATGCTAATCAATATCCTGGATTGAACGAATATGTAAGCATGCCAGGGGTTGGCATAATGGTTAAAGTGTTCACCTTACAGACACAAGGTGCAGGGTTTGATTCTCACATGGGGTAATTGGCTAGGCTTACAAAGGCCCACAGGGGCAGTTAGCCTAGTACTAATCTATGAACATTAAGCCAATTTTATGGTTGAATAACATCAAGGGCAATTAGTACGGTTTTGTCACTTTATTTTATTGGTTGTGTTTTGTTGTTGTTTTATGAACATTATCATGTAGTACATCATATGCATTTTTAATCTTATTACGTAGTTGTTTTATAGTGTTGTTATCAGTGGACTATCTATTTATTTATTTATATACACATAATTAATATATGATATTTATTTATTTATTGAACATAGATGCTAACATGTCTATATTTGTTATCCCCTTGCTTCTAAATAATTTATAATTTATTATACAGCTTAACTTGTTCACACGACATTAGTTAATTTGTTGTTCTTTATAATATTAATTTATACATTGGTTATTCTTAGATTTAAATTATAAACATCAATTCAACATTAAAATTACACGAAATTAAAATATGTTTCACATACACAAACTTTGTTATATATAATTTAATTTATTTATATATGTTTGTTTTAATTGTATTATAGTATGTTTAGGAAATCACCTATATACACTAGTTTTATATGTATTTCTTGTACTGGCAAATATTTAGTGTTTAATACCAAGTATTTTTATTACAGGAGGGGTCCATGGCTCTGGGTATTAACATGCAATTTAAACATTGTTGCATTGCTCTTTTAAAATTTTAAAATGTTTCATACGCATCCCATTGGTTAATAGGCTCATTAAGTATGTTTGTGCACTATATTTAAGTGTTTTAGATGCAATTTGTGGTGTTCTGATGAAGTTCGTACAACGGACGAAACCTAGGTCGACGTTTTCATTTGGTTGTGGTTTTATTCAATAAACTTGTTGGAGCGTTTATGGGCCTGGAATTTTTATTGGACAACGGCAGCATATTCATTTCTGTTACAGCTGTCCCCAGTCAGTTGTGGTAACTTTCTTCCTGTGTTCAGTTTATATAATATGTCATTGGATTCTTATCCAGCTACTGCAGTGTATAAGAGGCGCAAAGATAAAGACAGGCCTCTGAGGTCCAAAGTGGACGACTTTATTCAACCAGAGCCAGTTGCCAGTTCGGCTGTCGTCAGTGAGGCGCTTTCGCAGCCCCTGACGTCCGCCACTTTTGAATCGGTTGCCTGTACCGACTCCCGTGAGTAGCCGATGGGGCCTTCAGACTTTTCAGGGATTGGACCTCTGGATATTGCTCCCTCAGATGGGTCCGGAGCCACTGTGCAGGCACCGGCTTCTGAGGGAGTTTTTAGGCCTACACAGCTTCATGTACAGATGACTCCAGTTTTGCAGTCAAGGACAAAGGCAAAGACTAAGGCTCCGGCAAAGACAAAGCAGCATGCACAGGCACCTTCTGTTCAGGGCCCTAGACTTCAAAGACAGCTGCTTAGAATGGCTGAAGACCTGTTAACTATGATCAGGGGTTCTCATCCCCCTTCTGACAAGAGACCTAGGCTAGAGCCAGATTATGATTCCTCAGATCAAGTTTCGATTTCTTCTGCTTCTTCTTCTGAGCAGGATTATTCCTTCCCTCCTTATGAGGATTCTGATGCTGAAGAATCCCTTCCTTCGGCCTCTCCTCCTGAGGATTATTCATTTGGGGAAACCTTGTGTGACATGAGAGAGCATTTTCACTGGGAAGGGCAGGAATACTCTGAATCTAAGAAAAGGCTTAAGGATTTTCTTCTGCTTCCACAGCATAGACCCCTGGCTATTCCCCCTGTATTGGACATGGTGGATGATGTTTTTACAGAGGCATCTCTCTCTCTCCTGATTCTTTTCCTCCTGCTCCTGTCAAACTGGATAGGTATTATAGGGTTCCAGATTCCCACAAATATATCTTTTTAAGAATCCTTCAGCTGATCCAGAAACTATTTCTCAGGGCCCTAAGGGTGTTAAAGTGGCCTCTGCTAAGAATTCTGTTCCCTCTGACCGAGAGTCCAGAGTCTTGGAAAGATGGGGCAAAAAAGTTTATACTTCTGCTACATTGTCTATTAGTGCTTTGAATTGTCAATTTCATATGTTAAAATATCAGCAATACCTTTTGTCTGTGTTAAAGCAAAAGATGTCTTCTGTTTCTAGTGGTGCAGACAATAAGGAATTACAGGATTTATTGCATGCTACTGAGCAGGTGGGTAAACATACCCTGCACTGTGGTTTTGATTCTTTGGAGGCTTCTTGCAGGGCTGCAGCAACTGGCGCAGTTATTAGAAGGCATGCCTGGTTAAAGGAGCAAAGTTTGCCTGAGCAGGTTAAAGCAAAGCTTTTAGATGCCCCTTTGTAACACAATGTTTTGTTTGGGGCCAAAGCTGAGGAAGTATTGAAGAAAATGGAAGACAAAGCCAAATCTATGCAGATGGTTAAAGATTTTCTACAGGTACAACCTCCTAGATTTAGCAGGAATTGGCCAGCTAAACCTTGGTCCTTTCCGAGCTCGGACAGGCCTCAGAGGGGCAGATACAGGCATTCCAGAGGTAGGGGTCAGGCACAGCCCCCTTTCAGAAATAAGCAGTGGAGTGCCCCTCTCCCAAGGGAAGGGAAGATAGGTCACAACCTTACAGGAAACAGTCATTATGACTCTCCCTTACTAGCTCCAGGGGCATCCCTCCTGGATGCGCCTTTGGGAGGAAAAGTCTCTACTTTTTATCACAATTGGAGCCGCATAACCCAAGACAGATGGGTTCTGGACATAGTTTCAAGGGGTTACAGGTTTCATTTCCATACCTTGCCAAGATCAAACGGATGGCCAGATCTGCCAAAGCATCAATGGGCAGAGGCACAATGGCAAGTTCGGTCCCTCATGGATATGAGGGCCATAGGTTTGGTACCAGATTCAGAAATGGAGCAAGGGTTTTATTCAAGACTTTTCCTGGTTCCCAGGAAGGAAAATGCATGGAGACCAATCCTGGACCTTTCCATATTGAACACCTTCCTAGAAATTCCAAAATTCAAGATGCTCACTCTGTAGCAGCTGCTGCCTATGCTGAGCAAGAACGCTTGGATGGTGACTTTGGACTTGAAGGAGGCTTATCTGCATATTCCCATACAGCAAGAGTGCAGAAGGTTCCTGAGATTCAAAGTGGGCTCGAGGCATTACCAGTTCTCTGTGCTGCCCTTTGGCTTATCTACTGCACCCAGGGTCTTTACAAAGTGCCTGGCACCAGTAATAGCATTTTGTGGACAGAAGGGAATTCAAATATACCCTTATCTGGACGATTGTCTCATTCAAGCGGACGACAAGGAGACTTTACTTCAGCATCTAACATTTGTGCAGCATCTTCTCTTGTGCCTAGGGTTCACAGTGAACCTAAAGAAATCAAACCTGGTGCCTACGCAGCAAATTACTTTCCTGGGTGCGCTTCTGAGCATTACAACCCAGATGGCTTATTTGACACCAGACAAAAAAGTGCAACTGGCTTCTTATTTAAAAAATCTGGCTTTAATGAGTTTGTGATCGCAATTTTGCCTGGTCTCCGGCAGGAGTTTCTTTGGTGGGCCGAGGCCTGTCTCCAAAACAAGGGGAGGCCTTTCTGTCCCATTCCAACCAATCAAGTCATAATGACAGATGCTTCGGATCATGCATGGGAAGCCCACATCCAAGGGAAATGTCTTCAGGGTGCCTGGACAGAGGACCAAATGCATCTGCACATAAATTTGAAGGAGATGCTAGCTGTACAGAATGCCCTGACAGCCTTCAAAGATCTTATTCTACCGGGCAATTACTGATAAAGACAGACAACACTACAGTGATGTGGTACATAAACAAGCAGGGAGGCTCTCATTCTTACCCCCTGTGCAGTTTGGCCATGGCTCTGTGGAACACAGCACTAGCCAACAAGGTGGACTTACTATCTCAATTCCTGCCAGGAAAGGACAACACTCTGGCGGACAATCTAAGCAGAACTCTTTTGGATCCACACAAATGGCTGTTGGATGTTCAGATATTCAGGATGATAATGGAGGTGTGGGGGTGCCCGGACATAGATCTTTTTGCATCTCCCCAAAACCATCAACTTCAAACATTCTGCACGAGGACCTACCACAAGCTAGCATGGAAAGTGGATGCTCTTTCATTCAGTTGGAAGCACCTCTCAGTATATGCTTTTCCTCCTTTGCCTCTTCTTCCTCGGGTACTTCTGAAAATCAAACAGGACAGACCACGAATGATTTTACTGGCTCCCAACTGGCCTCGGCAATTCTGGTATTCCTCCCTGATGAACCTGGGTCAGGGTCCACCCTGGATTTTGCCACAACTTCCACATCTACTGTCTCAACGAGATGGCCAGATCCTGCACAGCCATGTCAAAACTCTGAATCTAGCAGCCTGGCGGATCCAGGGTCTTTAAACAGTTCTACCCTTACCAAACAGGTACTGGACATCATTCTTGAAGCTAGACAGCCCAGCACCAGGAAATCTTATGCAGGTAAATGGAAAAGATTTTGCTCCTGGACTCAGGCCCAGAGTTTTGATTCTGCAGTTCCAAACATTCCTCTGATTTTACAATACCTAACAGAGATGTTACATAAGGGCCTATCTTTTTCATCTATCAAAATTCATGCTTCTGCTATTTCTGCACATTACAAAAAGGATTCCCCAATCTTTTCTCATCCGTTACTTAAGCAATATATGAGAGGGGCGAAGAATATAAGGCCTCCTTTAAGAGCACCAGTTCCCACTTGGGATCTCAACTTTGTTTTGGAAAAGTTAACTTTATCTCCTTTTGAATCTGCAGCTTCCACAGATTTAAAGTTTTTATCATGGACTGCTTTTCTTTTAGCCATTACCTCTGCCAGAAGAGTTTCGGAATTGCAAGCTCTCATGGCTGTAGAACCCTTTATTATTTTTCATCAGGACAGGGTGTCCCTGAGGACTAATCCCACCTTTATGCCTAAGGTGGTTTCGAAAGTAGCCTTGAATGAGACTATTCATTTGCCTACCTTTTATCCTAATCCTCAAAGTGAAGAGGAAAGTATTTTGCATTCTTTAGATATACACAGGCAGCTTTGTTTTTACCTGGACAGGACCAAGATTTTCAGGAAATCGGACCAATTGTTTGTGGCTTATGCTTCTACCTCACAGGGGAGAGTAATCTCTAAGCAGACTATTTCTAAGTGGATTGCCCACTGCATCAAGTTCTGTTACTCTCATCATGGTAAGCCTGTTCCTGTTAATGTCAGAACACATTCTATCAGAGCTACTGCCACTTTGGCAGCTTTTCTCAGTGGAGTTCCTACCAAGGAGATCTTAGAAGCCGCAGCTTGGAGTTCTGTGCATACTTTTTCTATGCACTACAATCTCCCTCTCTATTCTAAATCTGCGGCAGGTTTTGCCTCTGCAGTCCTGCAGGGTTTTGTGGCCGCCCCTTCTGTTCCTTCTCCATCCACCCTTTCTTAGCTTTGGGATTCAACCCTACAGTAATGACTGCAACAGTGAACCACGAAGAACATAGTACAGTTGTGTACTCTTACCATAAATGCAGATGTTCGTGTATGTACACTGTTACAGTCTGGGTCACCCTCCCTCCTGTCCCCTCTTTTGTTGTTCTTTGAGTGCTGTCTCTGTCTCCTTGACATTTCTTTTTTCTCCGAGGTATTTTTGCTGGTGATATTTGGGAATGTTCTGGTTTATGTTTGCTTATTCTTTTTGATTAAGCTTTTGGCCTTTATTTTTGGGCACCTGACATCTGGGGCAAGGAAAAACTGTGGAAAATGGCGTCGGCTGACGTCTTTATACCCCTGGCGCACTGACGTCAGGGCAGGAGCGACTTCAGCTGATGTCAGACCCGACTTTGGGACTCTGGCCGATCTACGGCTGCTGCCAGCAGGAAGAACCCTACAGTAATGACTAACAGTGAACATACTCGAACATCTACATTTATGGTAAGAGTACACAACTGTACTTTATTCTTGGCTTGCAATAACTGTAGGGAGAAACCGGACCATAGCAGTGGTTTTATCTGGCAATGTTGCAGTTGCTGGGGGGGGGCCCGAGCTGCGATGACGCAGGTAGACTAAGTGCACTATGCAGACTTGTCTGGTAGGTATCCTTATTAAAAAGTGTTATTCTTGGCTTGCAATAACTGAAGGGAGAAACCGTAGCAGTTGTGTGGGTGTGGGTTGCTGTGTTTGTGGAAGGTGGAGGTGTGCCTTTGTAAGTGTGGTGCGATCTTATAGCAATAACGCCTGGGTGTGGGTAATGCTGGATTACCCACGGTTGGCATGGTTTGGTCCCAAGGGCAAAGCCCGAGGACCAAACAAAGCCAACCGCGGGTAAATACAGCATTACCCACACCCAGAAGTTATTGCTATTATATGACATTATTTAAGAAAAGAAACTATTACTTTTCTTAAATAATGGCATAGTATAATGCCTGTTTACTGCCCTTCCGCAGATGTCTGGCATCCGGCAGTTCTGATGTACTGCACACCCGCGCAGTACATCAGAGTTGGCAAAGCAACGGAGAAAGCAAGATCTCTGTTGCTTTTTATTACTTTTCATGTTAAATGGGTTTAACATAGCGAGACAGTTTAAAATAAGCAACGGAGATGTCCATTGCTTATTTTAATTGTCTCGCTATGTTAAACCCATTTAACATAGCGAACAGTAAAAGCAACGGAGATCTTGCTTTCTCCGTTGTTTTAAAACCTGTCACGCTATGTTAAATGGGTTTAGCATAGCGAGACTTTTAAAATAAGCAACGGAGATCTCCATTGCTTATTTTAAAGCTGTCTCGCCATGTTAAACCCATTTAACATAGCGAGACAGTGTTTTAGTAGAGTTATACTAATGGAAAAAGTCCGGGCGACCGGACCTTTTCCATTAGTATAACTCGATGAGCAATGTGCACGCTGGCCAATCAGTGCACGCTTTGGGGTCATGGTATAATATGCATTATGAAATGGAGAAATTAAGAGTAAAATTTTGCTCAGTGAAGTCCCTAGCAATTTCATCACTGCTTGATTCAGACATATACAGTCCCTTGTGTTTGTCAGTACTATGAGTGCATTGTTTTGGAGTGTGGTATCACTGCTACAGCTGCTGGTACTCTTTCAATAAAAGTATATGCTTCTCCAGGAGTCTGTTGCTGAGAGGATGAGAAACACACTACAAGTATACAACCAAGACAAACTACATAAAGCAATAGTAAGAAAGTACTAGGTCACATCAGAGGCTTGGGATGTCATAATTAAGAAATTGAGAATTGTTGAAAAATTTATCATTAAATACCATAAGTTCAGGTTATACTATAAGAGAATAACTATGTAAAGATAACCATGTCAGCAGCCAAAATGCATTACAAGTTGAATATTTTACTGTGCACATTTTAACTCTGTGCTTTTTTTTATTCTTGGGAATTGCTATTCAGAAGTGAAGAGACATACAACGGAACAGTTTTAGTGGCACACCAGGCTATTTTTATTTCTATTGTCATGCAAAGCTGACTAAATAGTTGAATCTAGCAAAGCTGGAAATGTGAAACTGTAGCCCACTGAAGGAGGGAGATGGAGGAGTAACCTAGCCAGGAACTGAAACTTGCAAAAGTAATAGTTTTGTACCTACCTATAAAATGTAGATGTTCGAGGATTCCTTGCTGCAGTCCTGACTATTGGTATAGTCCGCCGTCCAGTCCGGCCCGGTACCAGAGAGTAGTAGTTGACGTCGGTCATGAAGCGTTTTTTAGACTCGACGCCAGTATCGCCAGGGTACTCAATGCGCATGGACCGACGCTATTTCCCCAGTCTTTTTCTTGCCCCAGATGTCAGAAGACCCAAAAGACAAGTCCTAAAACAACCTGCAACTAAAAAACATGTACAATATATACAGCAATATATATATAAAAAAAAATAAGCATGTAAACTCACCTACACAACCACCCTAAACACACAGAGGGGAAGGAGGGAGAGTGAGGGTTGCACTGCATAGGGAATCCTCGAACACCTACATGCTTATGGTAGGTACAAACTGTACTTGTGTTCTTTCGCGCCTTCCTTGCTGCAGTCCTGACTCATTGCAGGGAATCCCAAAGCAGAGGTAAGGGAGGCTGGCAAATTATAAAGTAGCAGGAGCTGCTGACAACATGCCTTTGTAAAATGCTGTGGCAAACCAGCCCTAGTCTTAGGAGTAGGTATAGTGGCAGGTGATAATGCCTAGAGAAAGTGCACTGAACTCCCGGCAGCTGCTTTCCCAGGAAATATCCTTAGTTGCCACAATTCCCCTAGAAATGTTGCTGAAGTGGCAGTAGCCCTAGTGGAATCGGAGACTCCCAATCCCAGCTGGAACCTCTTTGCCAGCGATGGGAATAACAAAATGCAATGCAAAAGCCAATCCACTCTAGAAATAGTTTGTTTTGAGACAGGCTTGCCCTGTGAACTCAAAGCAAAAAAGAAACAAGTAACTGCTGAGACTGCCTAAAAATCTTTAGTCCTGCTCAAACTAATAACGCAATTGCTCGTGTACATCTAAAGTGTGCAAAAATCTTTTCCCTAGTATTTTGAGGATCTGCAAAAAACGTAGGCAATGTGAATAACAACAGTTTGGTTTAAAGCCACACTAGAAACCACCTTAGGCATAAAGGGAAGGATTAGCATGCGTAATGAAACCCCGTCCTTATGGAAAACCAAAAGGGCTCTACTGCCATAAGGGCCTGGGTAACTCAGACACACCCTTCTTGCAGAAGTAATAGCCAACAGAAAAGCAGTCTTCCATGACACAATATTTCAATTCAGCAGTAGCTGCAGGCTCAAAAAGGTTGTAGAGTAAGTTTTTCCAACACAAAATTGAGATCCCAAGCTAGTGAGTAGGAGCTCTACGCGGGGGTCTTATATTCTTTTGCCCTCTAAGAAACTGCTTGAACAACAAAGGATGCGAAACAAAGGTGGGTCACAATCATAGTGAGCTGAAATTGCTGCGGCATGAATCTTTATGGAAGAGGGAAGGACAAACCTTTGTCCAATAATTCAGTAAGATATTGAAGAGCCACACTCAAATTAGGCTCTGAAATCTCCAAATTCTTTTGGCTGTACCTAAAAATAAAAATCTCTTCCATTTTTCTGCGTATGCACTTCCTCCTAGTACTAGGCCTTCTAGCTTCCATAATCACATTTAAACTTGTTGAGGAAGTTGAGACCAAGCTGTGCTTCAACACAGAATATGCCAAGCTGGGAGATGAAGAGATTGAAGCTGACATTGAGCAGATGACCGTCCTTCTGAGATAACAGATGAGGAATCAGGAGGTAAAGGCCATGGAGGCTTTACAAGACTCCTTAGAAGTGGTACCAGTGCCAAGCCGAGGCCAATCTGGAGCTTAGTCGTAAAATCATCCTTGGCCTGTCTTGTCTGACCTTTAATAATACCTTTGGAAGAAGAGGCAGAGTAGTGGAAAGGCATAGACATGAAGGTTTTTCCAACTGAAAGACAGAGCATCCACTTTCCAAGCTGTGTGATGAAACCCCTTTGTGCAATACTTTAAGCAGCTGGTGGTTTAGTGGAGAAGCTTAACAGATCTTATGTCTGAGTTCCCCATGACACTGTCAATTTCTGAACAATACATGAAGATCCAGTTTCCACTCGTGGGGATCCATGATTTGTCTGCTTAATACATCTGCTAGGGAGTTCTGTGTTCCCTGGCAGAAAACCTTGCCTGAAGAGTCAGTTGCAGGCTTAACGCAGTCTCCCATAAAATCATTGCTTGCCTGCATAGAGGATAAGCCAAGAAATGTGTTCCCCTGTTTGTTGATGTACTGGTTACACACATGACAGCTGTGCTGTTCTGGTTAGAATCAACACCTGCTCCTGGAAGAAGTAAACTCCTTGAACGCCCATCAATGCAACTGACTGCTAACATCTCCCTTCATGTTGATATGTAGATGCTGTAGTCTGGCAGGCCACTTGTCTTGTATCCACTCTCTTTCCATTTAGATGAGCTCCCTCAAGCAGTGTCGTCCGAGGCATCTGTCGCATAAAATCTGACTCCGCCTCCGGCCGGTCACAGAGAGTCCCTTGTTTAGGTGACATTCCTGAGCCCACTCACAAGAATTCCTTTTTGAAGGCAAGGTATTATGTGAATGATACAGTGTTTAGTCGAAATTCCGCGCAGTGCTGTGTCCACATACTTTTTTGAGATACCATTACAGCAGCTTCCTCTATATGCAGAAGCCTATAATTGGGAAGCACCAGAATACAAGATGCTATGAACCCTAAGGCTTATTGAAGGACTGTCCTTGCAGTCAGCACGGACTGATGAGATAGTTGATGGAAGTAAAGTGACAGACTCTTTTGTTTGTCCGGGAAGCAAAAGGCCTTATCTGGGCTGCTGTATTCAGTCTCACACCCAGAAAAGCACATGTCTTGAGAGGGTACTAGACTGGACTCCTTTATTTCGCTCACTGCTAGAATACCCTTAGTGCATCTTAGCACTGCTATGACATATTCCAGATGCTGTAGAAGGTCTCCTTTTCTTAAGAGCCATGTGAATCAGGCAAGTCGTCCAAGTAAGGATAGATTTGAATGCCTTGTGCCTGAAGTAAGCTATCACTGAGTTTCAGAACCTTTGTGAATACTCTGGGCGCAGTAGAGGTTAAAGGGCAAATGCAGAGAACTGATAATGCAAATCTCCAGTTCGAAATCGTGATACTTTCTGCAACTTAGCCTTATAGGCACATGAAGGTGTGGCTTCTTTGAGATCCAAAGTTACCATCCAGTGATCCTTGCCCAGCAGAGGTAATAGTTGCTGTAACGTCAACATCTTGAACTTGGGAATGTCTAGATAAGTGCTTGAGGATAGATAAATCCAAAATTGGTCTCCCAACGTGTTCCCCTTCTTTGGTACTATATAGGAACAGGCGAGAATAAAATCCAAGCTCCCTTTCTTGATACAGGGACTGGCATTGAATGGCCCCCTATCTGGAGTAACTGAGAAACTTTGTTTGTGAGCCTCTTTTCTTTGTGGAGGGAGGAACGCTCACATGCCTTTGAAAGGGAGCATTGTGTGGAAACAAAATCTGTAAACTTCCGTGATGAATGGTATCCAGCACCCATCTTGTCTTTGGAGTGATTAAATCCCAATTTTCGTGGTAAAAAGAGACAATCCCTTCCTCCCAAAGGAGCCGCCAGACGAGAGTCCACTGGCAGCTGAAAAAGGCAGGTCATTGGTCTTGCTTATTTAAAGGACTGACCCTGCCCCTCACTCAGAAGTCTGAGCAGGTAAGAACCGTGTCTGATCTAGGCCTAAACGAACCTTGAGGCCTCCTATCCCCTACCCACGCCTAGACCTACTCCCTAGCCTGGGAACCATAAGCAGGATATGTCCACCCCTTAGCAGGCTAACAATTACTAACCGAGGTTGCACCTGCAAAAATCTTTAACAGCCTGCATAGACTTAGCTTTGTCCTCCTACTTTTTCAAACTGCTCAGATCCCAACCATTGGCGGTCCAAACAACACATCAGCACCAGAAGAGCATCCAAAATTTTTCCCTGCTCAGGTGTCCCTGAGGACTAATAAGCAATATATGAGAGGGCGAAGAATATAAGGCCTCCTTTAAGAGCACCAGTTCCCACTTGGGATCTCAACTTTGTTTTGGAAAAGTTAACTTTATCTCCTTTTGAATCAACAGCTTCCACAGATTTAAAGTTTTTATCATGGACTGCTTTTCTTTTAGCCATTACCTCTGCCAGAAGAGTTTCGGAATTGCAAGCTCTCATGGCTGTAGAACCCTTTATTATTTTTCATCAGGACAGGGTGTCCCTGAGGACTAATCCCACCTTTATGCCTAAGGTGGTTTCGAAAGTAGCCTTGAATGAGACTATTCATTTGCCTACCTTTTATCCTAATCCTCAAAGTGAAGAGGAAAGTATTTTGCATTCTTTAGATATACACAGGCAGCTTTGTTTTTACCTGGACAGGACCAAGATTTTCAGGAAATCGGACCAATTGTTTGTGGCTTATGCTTCTACCTCACAGGGGAGAGCAATCTCTAAGCAGACTATTTCTAAGTGGATTGCCCACTGCATCAAGTTCTGTTACTCTCATCATGGTAAGCCTGTTCCTGTTAATGTCAGAACACATTCTATCAGAGCTACTGCCACTTTGGCAGCTTTTCTCAGTGGAGTTCCTACCAAGGAGATCTTAGAAGCCGCAGCTTGGAGTTCTGTGCATACTTTTCTATGCACTACAATCTCCCTCTCTATTCTAAATCTGCGGCAGGTTTTGCCTCTGCAGTCCTGCAGGGTTTTGTGGCCGCCCCTTCTGTTCCTTCTCCATCCACCCTTTCTTAGCTTTGGGATTCAACCCTACAGTAATGACTGCAACAGTGAACCACGAAGAACATAGTACAGTTGCGTACTCTTACCATAAATGCAGATGTTCGTGTATGTACACTGTTACAGTCTGGGTCACCCTCCCTCCTGTCCCCTCTTTTGTTGTTCTTTGAGTGCTGTCTCTGTCTCCTTGACATTTCTTTTTTCTCCGAGGTATTTTTGCTGGTGATATTTGGGAATGTTCTGGTTTATGTTTGCTTATTCTTTTTGATTAAGCTTTTGGCCTTTATTTTTGGGCACCTGACATCTGGGGCAAGGAAAAACTGTGGAAAATGGCGTCGGCTGTGGTCTTTATACCCCTGGCGCACTGACGTCAGGGCAGGAGCGACTTCAGCTGACGTCAGACCCAACTTTGGGACTCTGGCCGATCTAGGGCTGCTGCCAGCAGGAAGAACCCTACAGTAATGACTAACAGTGAACATACTCGAACATCTACATTTATGGTAAGAGTACACAACTGTACTTTATTCTTGGCTTGCAATAACTGTAGGGAGAAACCGGACCATAGCAGTGGTTTTATCTGGCAATGTTGCAGTTGCTGGGGGGGGGCCCGAGCTGCGATGACGCAGGTAGACTAAGTGCACTATGCAGACTTGTCTGGTAGGTATCCTTATTAAAAAGTGTTATTCTTGGCTTGCAATAACTGAAGGGAGAAACCGTAGCAGTTGTGTGGGTGTGGGTTGCTGTGTTTGTGGAAGGTGGAGGTGTGCCTTTGTAAGTGTGGTGCGAATCTTATAGCAATAACCCACGCCTGGGTGTGGGTAATGCTGAATTTACCCACGGTTGGCGTGGTTTGGTCCCGAGGGCGAAGCCCCAGGACCAAACAAAGCCAACCGTGGGTAAATACACCATTACCCACACCCAGAAGTGGGTTATTGCTATTATACCATGACATTATTTAAGAAAAGAAACTATTACTTTTCTTAAATAATGGCATAGTATAATGCCTGTTTACTGCCCTTCCGCAGATGTCTGGCATCCGGCGTAGTTCTGATGTACTGCGACTCCGCGCAGTACATCAGAGCTGTGGACAAAAGCAACAGAGAAAGCAAGATCTCTGTTGCTTTTTATTGTTGCTATGTTAAATGGGTTTAACATAGCGAGACAGTTTTAAAATAAGCAACGGAGATGTCCATTGCTTATTTTAAAACTGTCTCGCTATGTTAAACCCATTTAACATAGCGAAACAGTAAAAAAAGCAACGGAGATCTTGCTTTCTCCGTTGCCTTTTATTAAAACCTGTCTCGCTATGTTAAATGGGTTTAGCATAGCGAGACAGCTTTAAAATAAGCAACGGAGATCTCCATTGCTTAGTTTTAAAGGTCTCGCATATGTTAAACCCATTTAACATAGCCAGACAGTGTTTTAGGTAGAGTTATACTAATGGAAAAAAGTCCGGCGATCGGACCTTTTTCCATTAGTATAACTCGATTTACAATGTGCACGCTGGCCAATCAGCGTGCACGTTTTGGGGGGGTCATGGTATAATATGCATTATGAAATGGAGAAATTAAGAGTAAAATTTTGCTCAGTGAAGTCCCTAGCAATTTCATCACTGCTTGATTCAGACATATACAGTCCCTTGTGTTTGTCAGTACTATGAGTGCATTGTTTTGGAGTGTGGTATCACTGCTACAGCTGCTGGTACTCTTTCAATAAAAGTATATGCTTCTCCAGGAGTCTGTTGCTGAGAGGATGAGAAACACACTACAAGTATACAACCAAGACAAACTACATAAAGCTACAATAAGAAAGTACTAGGTCACATCAGAGGCTTGGGATGTCATAATTAAGAAATTGAGAATTGTTGAAAAATTTATCATTAAATACCATAAGTTCAGGTTATACTATAAGAGAATAACTATGTAAAGATAACCATGTCAGCAGCCAAAATGCATTACAAGTTGAATATTTTACTGTGCACATTTTAACTCTGTGCTTTTTTTTATTCTTGGGAATTGCTATTCAGAAGTGAAGAGACATACAACGGAACAGTTTTAGTGGCACACCAGGCTATTTTTTTATTTCTATTGTCATGCAAAGCTGACTAAATAGTTGAATCTAGCAAAGCTGGAAATGTGAGACTGTAGCCCACTGAAGGAGGGGAGATGGGAGGAGTAACCTAGCCAGGAACTGAAACTTGCAAAACTGCTCCTTGTGAAAAGTCTTTTTTATCTCAGTAATTTGTTGACACTTTTGCAAGTTTCTTTCTGTGAATGTGTAGTACATCAGTAGGAACAACATTTGTAAAACTCAGCGCATACCAGTCAATGACATATGAGCTGCAGACTCTCAAACTTGGCAGTTTTTTTCAGGAGTTCCATTGTAAGTGAATGGAAGTCTAGTCTGACAACAAATGGTAGGGCTATTTGTCCTCACAGTCTGCATTGTAGGACAGATTTAGCTTTCCAAAGGAATCACCATGTCTGCCCCCATGAGGGCAGACAAGAGTAAAAACAAAATAAAATTAGGAATGAGTACTTATTTTGTTGTAAGCAGCTTTGGGAGGTGTAGTAAATCATGGCAAGATAAAAAAATATATGTTTTCTTCATCATTTGCCCGTAGTTGTCCTTTAAGCAAAGCTTCTCTCACCACATACTGTGAGAGTATTGCGGGAGGCTAAAGTATGTAACTATTTTTATAGCTTTAAACAGACTTTTATTTAATGTGCAAAACTTTTAGAAACTGAGGCTTTTCTGTGGAGACTGAGATCTGCAGAAAGTGTGAATAAATATGTATACAATTTTAAGTGTACTGTTTATGAGCCTGCAACAAATATCAAGCAGCTATGGAAAAAGAGTGAAAATCTGAGCAACCAGAAATATCAGCTGCCGAGGAGGAAAGGTGTAGAAACAGGATTTGTCATGAGGGGAACATATTCATTAATGACCATTTCATCTCACTGCAAGATCCAAAACCTCATGGCATATACGTTTGGTTAACTGTACATAAGCTGACACCTCAAGATGGTCTGAGGAAAAATAGAAAAATACAATTAAAATACCTTGAATGATACACAATGTATTTGTAGTAGTCATGTACAAATGTAATGGTTTTACAAGATACTTACAAGTACACCTTTTAGAAAAATATCATCCCTATGCCTATGTGCATGACATTTATAATGCAGCTGTATAGTAAATATAGTAAAAATACTCAGAAAACATTACAGAACAGTGTGAAGTATGTAGTTCAGTGAGAAACACTAATTATGTAAATATATGCACTTTTATCATTAAACATAGTCCACAGAGCCTAAGACGACCCTATCCTGTCAGACCAATTACACATCTGCAAGTCCCATGAACAGCCACTCAAGGGAGCTCAGTCTCTTTTGCACCCTAACTAGAACATGTTGGAGGGGCAGGTGTGTGTGTCACAGAAAATACCAATTCTATGGAACTGGCTTACACACCACATAAAGTACTTCCCTTACTCTACTAGAACATATTTGGGTGAATGGAGGAATAACTCCAAATTCACCACCGGTTTAGCATCCACGTTCCTTGTGTACAGGGTCCACAAGTCATGTCCCTGCTCTGCCCACGTATGTGTTATTTATATATTCAAAAGGCCATATCATTGAATTTCATTTTGTGAGATGAAAATTGTGAAAACTCAGGTTGACAGCAACATTGCCTTTAATCACCAAGTCTTCAGAGTGGTAAGAAGGGCATTCTACATGGCTCACCTCATAAGTAAGGGCATTGCCTTGAGAAAAAGTGAAGTTAGCATCTCCCTGTACTCTTCAATCATTAGACTAATAACTGAGTACAATGACCCTTTTGGGATGTGCCTTTCAAAGCACCTGCAGCAATTGGATAGACCATAAATGTTCCTCACAAAGAAAATTAAAGGTCTTCAGCAGCTATCCTATGTGGATCAGCTGAAATCACTGTCATTTCATTCTGTTTCATACAGACTACTCAGAGGTGATCTCTGCCTTGCATATAAGGTGATCTCTGACAACGCTTTACTGGAAATGCTACACATCTGCAAGTCAAATGGCACACAGTTTACTCTCTGTAAAGATCTAAACCTGGTATGTGACATCAATAGAACTTGCTGGAGGGACAAGGTTAAGACACCTTTGGAAAAGACTCTCACTTGACATCAAACAGAGCACCTCATTGGCTCTCTTCAAACACAATGTGGATGATTGGATGGGTACCCGTAAACTCACCCCAAGGGTTCCTCTTGGACAGGGGCAATAGGTGCCAATCATGGTAACAAGAGTAAAATTTTCCAAGGCTTGTAAGGGCCCTCACTCCATTAGTCTATTAACTTCCTATGAAAATATGATTCTATATAAAGGCTGCAAACTATCATGGGACTGTAAGGCTAGTCTTAAGATCCTGACAGATCAGTAACTTAGTAAGTACCTATGAACCTATTTAGATACTATGAAAACATATATATATATATATATATATATATATATATATATATATATATATATATATATATATATATATATAATGGACCCCCTTCTAATACTTGAAAGGCCATATCATTAAATTTCATTTTTGCAAGACGTAGATCGTAAAAACAAAATACCCAAATGGCAAATTTTTTTCCAGAACAAGTAAACAGTTGTCAAATATGCCCTTTTCTACACTGTAGTGTGATCTTATGGGGGTGTAGGGGCAGTAGCCACTCACCTAGGTGGGTTTTATTTACTCCAGTGTGTTTTTTGCTGAGGTTTGGGTGAGTGTTTACTTGCCCTGGGAAAATTTGGCTGTTTGGGTATTTCATTTTCGCAGTTTTCATCTCACGAAAATGAAATTCGATGACATGGCCTTTCAAGAATTAGAGTTAGAATTATATATATATATATATATATATATATATATATATATATATATATATATATATATAGAGAGAGAGAGAGAGAGAGAGAGAGAGCAATACACACACTATATATATATATATATATATATATATATGTATATATATATATATTTATATATATATATATATATATATATATATATATATATACATATATATATGGGTCCACTATGTAATCTCAAAATACTGAAATCCCGAATTTCAGTATTTTGAAATTACATAGCCGAAAACTCAAAGTTCCGAAACCGGCAGAAGCGCGAAATTCAAAATCCCGAAGCACGGAGATGTTGAATTTCCATGTGGTGTGTGGATGGATGGGTGGAAGTTTAGGTAAGTATGTATGTGTAAGTGTGTTGGTTAGGGGCTTTTGTGTGTGTAAGTGTATGTTGTGTGTGTGTGTGTGTGTGTGTGTGTGTGTGTGTGTGTGTGTGTGTGTGTGTGTGTGAGGGACTGTAAAATGTGTGGGTGTGAGTTTCATTTGTGTTTTTGTTTGTGCGATCTCAGAATTAGAATATATAAGTAGGGGGAGTCTGGGGGGCACAACCTCCTACATGGGGGGTGCAGGGGAGCTTGTCCCCTTCTTATCTGTAGTGTAGAATCATTTATTTGATTGTGGGGGGGAGTTGTGTGTATGTTTATGTGTGTGCTGTATGTGTAGCGTAACTTTGGGATTTTTAATTTCCTGTTATGGCTATGTAATTTTGAAATACTGAAATTTGGGATTTCGAGATTACGTGGTGGACCTATATATATATATATATATATATATATATATATATATATATATATATATATATATATATATATATAGAGAGAGAGAGAGAGAGAGAGAGAGAGAGAGAGAGAGAGTGAGAGAGACAGCATACAATACACATTTACTTAGGGTTACCACCTGTCCCTTTTTGTGATGGACAGTCCCTCTTTGGGCAGTTGTGTCCTGCAGAAAAAAATGGCAAATGTCTTTTGAGATTTTAGGACAAAAAATATTGCCCAAGTTTTCTGTAATAGTTGTATAATTCAGTTATTTTAAATTTAAAACACCTAAATGCTATAAGAAATATTGTAAGCAATTTAAATACTAAATAAATGAGCTTTTATTTTGGCAAAGAAGTGAAGTTCTGTCATATGCATTGGCCATGTGCATGTTTTGTACTGCGAAATTTCACATTTCTACAAAAAATGTCCCACTTTGAACATTTGAAAAGGTGGCAACCTTACATATACTAGAAATTAAATTTAACATCATACACGAATAAAAAAAGAAAGCAGTGTTTCCTATGTTGTGACATTGTAATTGCCTAAATATTTTGTAAAATAAACTTCAGCACATCTCTATATAGTGACGGTAGCCACGTTGATGTAGTGTAGAGTGTAAATGTCAAGCTTGATAACAGGATTTATAGCAGTATATCCTCTGTCAAGGACTTTTTTCTTAATTAGCATTATGTCCCTGAAATGTTTATATGGGGGCTGGGTCGAAGAAAATAAAATAAACGTAACATAACTTTAGTTGTTTGTTGAATTGCTGTCTCGCATACACGGATACACGTTGGCATTAAGGTTCTGTAATGTATCTTTGTGAAATTGGCTGACAAATCCACGGTATAATATTCTTGTGTCTGAAAATATTTGACGTAAGTATCTCATCTGAGTGAGGCTATTTGCTAGGTGATGATGTTTATATTCTTGTCTAAGAGTGACTTCTCCTTGTGCTGACGGTTGTCACCTTTTTACCTGAAGAATTTGTAACATAGTCATAAAGTATAGAGAACAAATAACCAAATTTTGCATTTTTCTGTTTGGATGTTATTGTCGCTATGTTCATGCAGCAAGCCTGTATCCTAGGTGTCATTCATCTGTCATTTTTGCTATAACACTAGCTGTTTTGTTTCAGGAATTAACAGCGTTTTCAGTTTTTGTACTGCTGTAGATGTGTAGACTGTAAGCTGCAAATGTACACCTTCATGTAGTATGTGTTAATTTATGTAAACCATGTACTGATACATTTGTATGTCACAATTCTGAAATACTGTGGGCATGACATATCATTCTGCTTTTACTAATAGCGAGAAGCATAAAACTAACCTTGAGCTCAACAAGTAGCATTTGTGTGGCAGTGTATTAAGCTGCCAGGTTGTGATTATAGCAAGTGTCTTCACGAATCTTTGTATTTCATGGTAGGAACACGTAAAGAACTCCTGAATCCGGTGCCCTCTGCCATGATTAGGATCATGGCACCAAAACTATTAATTGTTAAGTAAATCAGAAGTGCTCCCACCTCTTTGTTCTGGAAGATCATACAGGGTATTCTTAGGAAGAAGTTATGGTTGTCAGTCCAGTTATCAAGTTTTATTTTGAAAGTGGCTAGGGTACTACTTTGTTTGGCATATGGGAGAGGCTTATTCCACTGATGGGTGGTCTGTTGAGCTAGGACTGCATCCTGCCATCTGATTAAGTTCCTTGGTGTAGATGTTCAAGAAGCCTTTGGGTTTATAGAAGTAGAGCGAGTCTAATAGGATTGGGCCTTTTCATGGCATCAGCACCCAGGAAAAAGTTGCCATAGAAGATCAATAGGAGAAAGAGCATGAATACAAAGAGGGATGCTTGTCTCTCCTGTGAGTGAGTGACTTAAAGACCTTTGACGTTTTTGGTTAGGAGTTTTGGATTCTTTCATATTCAGTAGTAGAGTTTAACAAATTGAAGGAGCTGTTAATAGCTAATGACTGGTCTAATGTGATACGAATATAATGGGATCAAAACTTCATTCTAGCTAGACGGCATGGTTTTGGAGAAGTTTTTTTCAAACTATAGTGGAAGTTTGGTGGTCAGGTGACAGTGAAATGTCAACATGGGTGCTAAGATCTCTATCAGGTTGGAGCTGTGTGTCACTTGTGTGGCAGGTGTCAAATTTTTGTTTCATAGATAGAAGTGCAGTGCATTCTTTAGCTTATAGTTTGAGGTCATTGCCATTACTTGGTGTGTTGGTGTTGTCTAGTCCCTATTGGAGTTCTCAGTGGACAAGCAAAGAGTGGCACCCATTTTACAATCCTCAGCAAATCACTAACTTGGTATGTTTCATTGTATATCTGGTGCCAGAAGCATGGCCTCAAACTGAATGTCAAGAAATGCATCATTATCCCCTTTGGGAAAAATGGCATCCCTGCTAATTATCATACTGGTAACAATGTACTAAGCATGCAATCAGTCGTGAGGGACTTGGGCACCCAGGTTAATAGCAACCTGACTTTTGACTGCCACATTGCCTCCATTGTACGGAAGGCTTTCTACATGGCCCACCTCATAAATAAGGGTATTTCATCCAGGAACAAGGATGTCATAATATTCTTGTACTCCTCCCTTATCATACCCATTATCGAGTACAATGCCCCCTTCAGCATGTACTATGCAGCAGTTGGAGAGACCACAGAGGTTCCTGATCAGGAAAAGCCAAGGTCTCAAACACCTATTATATACAGATAGGCTAAAAGCCCTGTCCCTTTACTCAATGTCATACAGACTGCTCAGAGGTGACCTGTGTCTAGCATGCAAGGCCATCTCAGACTCAGCCTTGATGGAGTTGCTGCATGTTTATTAGTCAAACTCCACTCACGCAACCCACACACAAGACATTATCCTGGTCTGTAAAATGAATAGAACTTGTTGGCGGGATAGATTTGTGTCCCAACCACTCCCCCATCTGTGGAATAGACTCCCTCTCCATGTCAAACAGAGTACCTGTCTAGCCCTCTCTAAGAGGAACCTGGACAGCTGTGTGGGAACCAGAAAATATACCCTTGGAATCCCATCTGTGTCCCTGCAGAACAGAGAAAACAGGTGCTGACTTTGTGGGAACATGGGTGAAATTCTTGGCTAAGCTTATAAGGACCTCTGGGCCAATAGCCTAGTATAATCCTATGAACCTATGTGAATTAACTGCCACGGAGAAGAGGGTCTAATACAGGTCCTTGTGAGACTCCACTGGTTAAATATTTGCATTCAGAGGAATCAGCAGCAATTTTTCACTAGCATAGGTTCATAGGTTGGTACTAGGCTATCGGCCCTAAGGCCTATGCAAGCCTAGCCATAACAATTCCCTGGAAATTTTTTCCCCCAATATTTACTTCTCTGGTTCTATTAGTTAGTCATTTGGCTATCCAGTTAGTACTGTTTAAGGTCTGAACTCTTAAAACTAACCTTAAGCTTATTGGTAATACTTTTTGTGAGGGCTTGTATCAAATGGTTTAGCCAGGTTGAAGGAAGTAGTATGCACAGAATATCCATTGTCTACCACTTCTGTGACTTTAGTAAAATAAAAATAAAGAATAACTAGATTGGTATCTGATCCACAACTGGGAAATATCTTTTGTTTAGGTCAACGTGCTGAGAAATGATGTGCTCCATATCTTTGCATTTGAGACTTTTAAGACTTACGGGACTGTAGTTGCTTGGGTCAATGGTTGCGCCACTCTTGCATGGCATAACTGTGGCTCTTTTCCAAGCATCAGGTATGCAACTTGTGGAGCAGCTCATGTTAAAAAGGTTAAGGAGCAGAAATAAGCCATAGCTGGCAATGACAAGGAGGTAGCTTGGTGTGTTGTCAGGGCCCGTGGATGTAATGTTTCCTTATGATTATGATCCATAATGATTTTAAGAGGGTCAGGGAAGAGAGAAGAAGATGATCCATGTGGGAGGTTTCATTTTTTGACCCCCCCCCCAAAGGTAACTGTGGTAGCAACAGAGGACTGGCTTGCAGTGAGAATGTGCAGCATTTTGGGCTGCCTCTGTAGCAGCTCAGCTTTTTCCCCACCCAATACTTCCCTTTGGACCATACCTGTAATTTTGATATCCCCAGCCTCTATCAGAGATCATTGCAAGAGATTCACATAGAGCTGCCTTGCCACATTAACGCCCATCCTTACTTGCCTCTCAGTCAGTTGCCTGAGCTGCCACTGGAACCCAGGTCAGCTGGGCCACATTTGGGGCTTTATCCATGTATGCAGCAGGACCAGCAAGAGATGGGGTTCACCTCGTGCGTGATTTATTGTAAAATAATGAGGTCTCTAATAAACATAGGTACTCCCCCACAGTTGCCAGTGGGCTTGAAGGAATGATGGGTAATAAACTCAAGAGCAGAGGCAGTGCTGTGAGTGCAGTGACACAAAGTTTCAGTTGCTCCCCACATGGATGTGTTCAAACTACAGAAGGGCCTTGGTTTCTGACAGTGCATTCCATTGATTAGCAGAAACAGATGGTACAATTAAATCCATCTTGGCAGACAAGGTTACTGTGGCAGTTTACAATTTCAGTGGGAAAACATTACTGCAGAAGTGGATGAAATCAAACAGTAATTCAGAGGGAGGACATGGACTATCATGGTTAACATGCTGTTGTTTTTCTCTCTCTCTCTCTCTCTCGTATGGAAGACTAGATTAGTGCCTGTGACTCCCAGGCTGTGGTCATGGTTTCTATTTTCAGAGGGGGGATGAAAAGCTTCCATTTATAGGGGTTAATACGGTATCTCTGCAAAAATATATGCTGGGGTACTAGAAAGGCATCTTTGTCAGAGTTGCACCTGTGATTCAGGAGAAGCAATGCTGCTGCTTCTGGGAAGATGAGTGTCATGTGAGTTGCTCGACATAGCAGGAGGTTTCATAAATAGCAGAGACTATATACGATCTAACTTCCATAATATCTGTATTCTTGCTTTTTTCTATTTAAATTTAATGAACCACTTGGAATGTTTGTTTATTGCTATATAGCCATCTGTTCTCTCTCTCTCTTTTTTTTAAGGATGTGTGTGTGTCTGTGTGCTTTAATATGTATTAAGTTTATGCATTTCAGAGACAGTTTAAGGAATCTGTCCATAACTGTTGACCATCACAGTTCTCAAAAGACACTTTTTTTTTTACAGCTGGCCTAGCTATGACATTTTGGTTGCTGAGCTTCTGCAGGTTTGAAGAGTGTGTAGAGAGTAATATGAATAGTATAAAGAAATAAAGATAAGAGAGGTGGTACTAGTAGAGTTGTGGGGTGGATAGGAGCAGTGAGTGGAGTTTAGGAAGAGCTGTGCAAAAGTGAGTTTGACACTGGGAGGGAGTGAGAGCATCTGGGATTGGGAGTAGGTTGGACAAGTTGAACTCCAAGATACCAATCCTTCTTAGTTCTTTCTACTTGCCCACTAAACTGATGACAGTGTGTGAACTGAATATTGTATGTCTGAATTATTAATGTGCACATCAAGAACCATTTGAAAAAGTGTACAGGAAAGATAAAAGCAAATGCCATAAAAACACAAAACAGGAAAGATAATAATTGAGATTGTTTGCAATTTTTTTAAATATTAATTTATGCACCAAAATTTGTAAAAGGACAAATGGAAATTGTATTTCACATTTCATTTACTTTAGAACTTTCCTAGTTGTAGTTTGCGCTATTAATAATAGCCACTCCTACAGGTATCCAGTAACATTTGTTATTTGTACTAAGCATAGTTCAGGTCATTTTCTGTATTAATCCCCTCTAGGATTAAATGGCATACGTAGAATCACTCCATGTTAAAAGTAATAATACATTTATTAAAGAGAGTTCACTGTATAATACATTTAAACATTTTTTTATGGAATAGGCAGTTTCATACATCTTCCTTGGAAAGAATGGAATCTGTTAAACCCGCTCTGTGGGTGGGAACATACAAAATCAGTTTTTGCAAAACTGAAATTTCGATTTGAGTCTTTAGAAAAAAGATTAAAAATCTTAAAATGGAATTGCATTGGCAGATTTTTTGAATTCCTTGTCCTCTGTCATGAATACTGGGTGAGTGTAGTTAAGGACATGATTTTTTTGAACTGGGATACAGGATCTGCATTGCCTAGACACAGTAAGGCCTTGTTAAGTTTAATTCTGGAGGTTGCCAAAAAATAATTACTAAAAAATGGAAATAAAAGTCTAAACCAGCCAGCCATACTTACAAAGTAGTGAATATTAAAACGGAGATAAACGAACAGGAAGTTGGATCTTTAGAAAGGAGTAGGGGTAAATTCTATAGGAAAAAATAGAAATTTGTGTAAACAGTGCATGCAGAAAAATGTCTTTGAGGAGGAATGGGGTTTAAGAGAAGGCAGGAACTGAATAATTTATGTAATATTGGTTTGATTTTATTCTATAGAACTATAAATGTATATATATATATATATATATATATATATATATATATATATATATATATATATAGTATAATGTTTGCAGATGTGAACTTAATATGATTTGATTACTTTATGTAAGTTTGTCAATGCCACAAGTGATAATTCAATAAAGAAAGGTATTTAAAAAAAATAAAATAAAAATTGCTGGTAAGTCCAGTTCTTGTTACTGGTAAGTCCATATCTCTGTTTCTGAGGTACTGTTTGCTGACTATTCTTTTTTTTGAGGTCAGTACACAATCTCAACTCAGCTGGTCTCCATTATTTGGTCAACACCCTTCTGGATCACTTCTTTCCTCTGCGTACTGTGATCTTGATCCTCTTTTTATTTAATTTTTCCCCCTCCGATTTGAAGCTGATTTTGTGAAGAGTGATGTGCATTCCGTTTTGTTTGCTTCTCTTGTCAGTTGTTCAACTCCACTTGCCTAGGAGAATGTCTTAGACTTTGCTGTAGTTTCAGCTCCACCTTTTTTAAAGATGATCTTCAGGATTTCCCATGACGTCTGCTCAGATTCCAGTTAGTCTTGTCAGCCTCATTCAAAACTTCAATAAAAGTGACTGATCACTATCAACCCTAGCCAAAATGGAAACCTTTCTTCATGTCTCTCGTTTCGTAGTTTCAGCCACTGAAGAAGCCAAAGACAGTTTTTCAAATGTTTTTTCTGTATTTGCAAGATCTATTTATTGTGCTTTATTAACAGCTGCAAATACAACAAGCTAGTGTTTTCGATCATTTTGTCCCGCTCAAGTAAAAATTATGTGTATAGACTTTTATGCTTCTACACATCAAACGCAGGGCTCTTTCTTAATAATTGCGTACTACCTACCTACTCCTTTCCATTCTTCTGCACGTTTTACATTAAACAAAATGTCGTCCTAACTCTGACAAGCTTCAGTTCTTCTTGCAGTCCTTAGATTAAAAAAGTCTTGCCTTTTAAACTGCAGCAACTGTGTACAGCTGCTGCAGTTTATGCCACATACTGAGAGCTAAAGAGATTCAATTTAGAAGTCCTGTTCTGGGGGAAAAAGAAGAAAAAAATATCAGCTCCTTTCAAACAGTAGCAATAATTCATGCCATACAGGGAACACTAAAACACTTCAATTCTCAAGTTTTGCCCTGAAAAAAAAATCTTGACTCCTTTTAAATTGTAGCAACTTTGTGCCACATCTGTAACAAGCACCTGTTACGGTTCACTCATGGATCACTAATGCACTTCGGTTCTCAAATATTACCCAGTGAGAACAAAAATACTGTTACCTTTTAAAATGTAGAAAGCTACACTGTTATAGTGCAGCTGCTACAGTGTTAAATCATGAAGCTTGCTCCCATTCTGAAGTATTGACCGAGGAGGAAAAAAAAATCACATTACCTTTTAAAAAGTTGCTACAGCTCACGTATGAAGCACTAAACCACTGTAATTGGTTTTCTTTAAAATGTATTAGCTGTTACATACAGATAAAATCATACACTCAATCAAATCAAAGCGCTAAAGCTTGATTTTAGGAAAGAGTGAACGATAGTGAAGTTATTCAGTTTAGTAAACAGACTTGTGAGTAAGATGTGATCGGAACTAAAGCAGCCTTGGCTTTTGCTTCCCTAGGGAATAAAAACAATATTGGGAAATTTCTAAAAGGGTAATAATTAAAGACCTGAGGGTGGGGAAGAGGCGTGCACAATGACATCACATTGTGGGCAGTATTACCTAGCAAAACTGTGAGCGGGACGCTCCTGAAGTAAAGAAAGTGAAATTGCAGAAAAATAAGCGAGAAAAGTACAGATTCAGTGACACAGGTCAACTGCATACCACATAAAGTATCCACTGGTTAAGAAAAAAAATAAAGTGTCCAGGAAGCTGCATCTTTGACACTCTCCCTTTAAGGTTCCTTTTGAAGAGATCTAATGTTTTCATTTTGGTGCCATTTAATTGCTTGTGCATACATAAGCTACCTGCTGGAGTGGCCATGGGGAAAGGTTTCATTCTGATGTCACTTAAGTGTGTGTGCACACATGGGCAACCTACTGGAGTCCTTGTTGGGGGAACTGTTTCATTTCTGTGTCATTTAAGTGATTGTACACATATGGGTATACTACGGGATGGATCATTGGTAGAAATGTTTAATTTTTAGTATCCTTTTACTGCTTGTGCACACATGGACAGACTACTGGAGGGGTCATTTAAGTGCTTTTACAAAGGTTCATAGGTAGGTACTAGGCTAGCTGCCTGAAGGCATTTATAAGCCTAGCCAGAATGTGTTGGCTTTCGCTGCCCCCTTAGATTAGTTCCATATGCCTCTGTCCAGCAGAGCCGTTGAAGTGATCCTTGGGGTAAACTTTCTGTTTCCCATCCACTCATAAAGGTTTCTCTTGAAGAGGGTTAGTGAGGAACTCTGCCTAATGTAGACTGGAATCTTGTTCCAGAGCATGTGAAGTCTCTGGGACAGGAATCTATCTCTCCAGCATGTCCTATTTATTGTTGTGGTGAGGTTTAGATCCCTGGAGTGTGTGGCTCGGGGGGACATGGTTTTCTTTAGGTGGAGCATGTCCATCAATTCTGGGTTGGACATGGCCTTGGGCCCTTCTATGCATCACTCATTAGACCCATCATAGAGTACAATGTACTCGGTTGCATACCGCCTACTATGAACCTATGTAAAAGCACTTAAATGACCCCTCCCGCAACTCTTACCATGCGGGTTCTGTCCGTGAGCCAGTTGGCAACCCATCTCATGATGTAAGGGTTTATGTTCAGGCTGGTGAGCTTGTCTATAATACCTGAGTGGGGAATGGCATCGAAGGCCTTTGCAAGGTCTAGGTAGGCTGTGTGGACCACCTTTCCCCTCGTCTATAGCCTTGGTAATTGTATCAAAGAAGTCCACCAGGTTTAGGAGGCATGATCTGCTCTTAACAAAGCTAAACTGGGTATGGTCCAGTGTTTGGAGGTTTCCAATGTCTCTGTTAATGAGATCCATGATGATGTGCTCCATAGCTTTGCAGACCAAGCTAGTCAGGCTTATAGGGCGATAGTTCCTGGGGTCCACTGTGGCTCCACCTTTGTGGAGTGGAATAACCATTGTTGTGCACCACTCTGTGGGCACGTAGCCTGTGCAGAGGCTGAGTTTAAACAGTTTGTTTAGGTGAGGGGTTAGTTCATCTTTGAGCTCATGTCGGATGCAGCCTGGGACACTGTCCAGTTCCATTGATGCTGTGTTTTTGGCTTTGGAGAGGGCTGTTTTAACCTGAGTGTCTGTGATTTCAGGGGCACTGCATTCTTCTGGTATAATTATGGGCCCTTTTGCGGGTGAGGGGAGGGTGAAGTTTGCACTGAACCTGTCTGCCAGGATGTTGGCTATATCGGTCGGTTCAGTGTATTTTGTGCCATTCTGCACTAAATCCAAGCAGATCTCAGAATTGCCACTTAGATTCTTGACATAGCTAAAGAATGCCTTGTGATTATCTTTGGAGTCCATGGCAATTTTTCTTTCGAAGCTAGCCTTGGATGATTTTATGAGGGAAAGTAGTTTCTTGCTGATACTGATCAGGGATGTCTTCCCTTCTTGGGATTTTACTCTTTTCTGTACTAGTTTCTTCCTTCTATTGTACAGCTTGTTTATGGCAGGGGTCCAACAGACTGGTTTCCTTTTCTTGGAAGAGTGAGTCTTGGTTTTGTTTGGGATAGCATGATCCATGCATTCTTGTAGGTGCTTGTAGAGTGCATTAGTAAAGGATTTTGCAGCTTGGATGGTGTTATCCTTTAGAATGGGGTCTTTGAAACTTCCCACCTCGGTCTTAAGTAACATGAAGTTTGATTTTGAAAAGTTTTTCACAGTGGTTTCTTTGACCGGGGGTGGTGATGGAATGTGAATATCCAGAGTGATTAGTTTATGGTCAGATCTAACCAACGAGGGGGTGGCCTCCACTGTGGAACACCGGTCGCTCATGTTGGTGATGACCAGGTCCAATATGTTTTCACCTCTGGTGGGCGTGTTGTCCAGTTGATCCAGGGCATTTGAGTTTATAAATTCTAGGAAATGTTGGGCAAGGGAGTGTGTACTTGAGTAGTTCTTCCAGTTAATGTTTGGGTAATTGAAATCACCCAATATCAGGGTGTTTGGTAAAACCTTTATGTTTCCCAGTGTTTCCAGGAATGCAGAGTGGGGGTCCTGGGACATGGTGGGTGATCTGTAGCAAGCTATAATTTGAATAGCAGTTTTGCCCATTGTTAGTTGCATGTGGATGATCTCTGAAGCATCATGCTGTGCCACTAACCTGAAGGTGGGGTATCCTTGATGAATATGGATACTCCCCTGCCTTTTGTATTTCGGTCCGGGTTTTGTGGCCGAAATGGATGGTATTGTTGGGGTGCTCTCTGGAGCCTTAAACCAGGTTTCTGTTACTGCACATATATTGATTTTCTCCATACTAAGGAGTGCCTTGAGTGTGTGCATTTTGAGGTTTAGACTTTTGGCATTGAGTAGCATTACCCTCAGTTTTTTGTTACTTGTGCTATTTACAGCAGTGGGTTTGTCTTTTGACCTTTGCCTAAAAAAAGGCACTATGGGGGTGGCAAGAGCCTTGGCCAGTATTCGAAAGCCTAAGGGCGACAGGTGCAAGCTGTCTCTAGGGAAGCAGCGTGGCTTGTCGAGCATGTCATCCCAGGCTGACAGACACTGGATCCCCTTTGAATGATACCAGAAGCTTAGCCAATTGTTGAAATTGATAATTGTTTCTCTATACATATCATTCTTGGTGAGGACAGGATGCTACTCAGGGTCAGGGTCATACCGGCCTGGGCTAAATGATCAGAGAGCTCCTCCATGTCTCTTTTTATGTAGTCCAGGGAGGTACAGCTCAGGTCATTCACACCAACATGGACAATGACAGAGTCATATTTGTACTTGTTCTGGAGTGACCTGAGTGCTTGTATTATGTGGCGGATCCTGGCACCCGAAAGGCAGCTAACAGTAACCTTCTCCTTGTTCAGCCTAGTGAGTGGGACGTCAGTGTGCCAGACTATAGAGTCACCTATTACTAGTGTGTCGGGTATGTTATTTTGCCTTAAGGGCTGTGATTGTGTGGCACACTGGTTTTGTGAAGTATGTGTTTCATGTTTTGTGTTGCGGGGTGGAGGTTGCTTGGATGTCTACTTTGGAGGTCTCTGTTGCTTCTGCAGAATTTTATTTAGAGCCTCCAAGTATGTTTTTGTGTATTTATGTGTGTTTTTTGCCAGTGCTGGTTTCAAAGGTCTATGTGAGACTAGTGGTGTGATGCAAGTAATTCCCTTCTCCTCTTGAATGCCTGGTCCAGTCTTGGGTTGAGAGAGCTTAGCCGCCAGTTTGGCTGTATAATTGCATCTCTCACATGTATTAGTGTTTGGTGGAAGGAGTAGAGGGTTGTCTGTGTACATGAGGCAATTGTAGCATTGCCTCAAAATGCCCAGATTCACTAGTTGGACCGGAGAGTACACCTGAAACTGCCCTTTGGACATGCCTGGATAGGTACAGTGAACTGTTTTACTGATTGGCTGGTAAGGTCGAATAGAGAGCCTTGTCCTTCTCTACATATAGGGGGGGGTCTAGTGCTAAGGTTTATTAGTGCTTGCTATGAGTTTTGAGCAAGTGCCAGTATGAGAAGTGAATGGTTTGAGTGCTTAAGTTGAAAGTTTGTCTAGTTCCAAGGGAAAAAAATTGAAGAGTAGACTTTGTGGAGCTGGGAATAGTTATACCCTAGCTTACTGACACTGCACGGCATGCAAAATTGCACAAATGTGGGTTTTATAGCAGGGAAATGAAAGAGATAGAAATTAGCCCAAAATGGCCAATAAACTACTAATTTCTGGGCTGAAACCACTCCTCCAGGGACAGATAGGCTGCTCAAAGCTCCCTCTGTCACAGTGAACAGAGAAACTTTCTTCTATCCAAGTAACATACATGGGCAAACTACTGGGGGGGGGGGCATGGGGAAAGGTCTTACTTTGTTGTCATTTAAGTGCTTGCGCATACTTGGGAAAAATACTTGAGGCCCATTGGTGGACATGTTTAATTTTTGTGTCAATTAACTGCTTCTACGTTCATGGGCAAAATATTGGAGGGGTCATAAGTGCTTCTGCATACATGGGCTAACTGCTCGAGGGATCCTTGGGGCAAATATTTCAATATGATGTCATTTAAGTGTTTAGGGTGGCCACAGTGGTGCAGGGCGGCCATGGTGGTGCAGTGGTTAGCATTGCCACCTCACAGCAAGAGGTTCTCTGGTTCGATAATCGGCTGGGGTGCCTTCTGTGCAGAGTCTGCATGTCCTCCCTGTGGTCGCGTGGGTTTCCTCCGGGTGCTCTGGTTTCATCCCAAAGACATGCTGTAGGTGGATTGGATACTCTAAATTGGCCCTTGGTGTGAGTGTGCACATGTGTGTGCCTTCTGTGGAAGGTTGGGCTGGCAAATCAACACCGTAAAACTCCACTGCCTATCATGAGCAGACAAGGTGATCCACTGTGGCGACCCCTAACTGGGAAAAGCCAAAAGAAGAAGAAGTCATTTAAGTCTTTGTGCATACATGGGCAAACATGTAGACGGTTTGTTGGGGATATGTTTAATTTTGATATCATTTAAATGCTTTTATAGACATGGCAAAAATGACCAGAGATGAAGTTTAGGCTAATGTTTCATTTTGATGGCATTCAAATGCTTGTTCATACATCTGCAAACTACTGGAGTGGCCATTGTTGGATTGTCTCTTTTTTTTATGTCATTTAACTACTTGCGCATACATGAACAAACTACCAGAGGAGTTATTGTGGAAAGGCATCATTTAGCGTCATATATGTGGTTATGCATAAATAAGTACATTTCTCAGGGGTTGTTCAGGCTAATGTTTCATTCTGATGTCATTTAACTGCTATTTCATACATGAACAAACTGCTAGAGGGGTCATTTGGGAAATTCAGGAAATTCGCGAAAAAAATACTGGAGGGTTTGTTTGGGCTAATATTTCATTCTGGTGTCATTTAAAGTGCTTGTGCATACATAGGGAAACTACTGGGGGGGTCATGGGGAAATATTTCATTTTGTTGTTATTTAAGTGCTTGTGCATACATGGGAAAACCAGTGGAGGAGTTGTTGGGGGAAATGTTTCATTTGGTGTCATTGAAGTGTTTGTGCATACATGGAAAAATGACTAGAGGGGTCATCTGGGGAAATGTTTCATTTTTCATGTCATTTAAGTGCTTGTGCATACATGGGAAAACTGCTGAAGTGGTTGTTGGAGGAAATTTTCATTTTGGTGTCATTTTATGTCCTTGCAAGTACCTGTGAAAATACAGGAGGGGTTATTTAAGCTAATGTTTCATTTTGATGACATTTAAGTGTTTGTGCATATATGGGCAAACCACTGGAGGGGTCATGGGAGAAATGTTTCATTTTGTTAGATTATGACATTTAAGTGCTTTTGCATACATGAGCAAACTAGTGGAAGGGGGACTGAGAGGAGATGTTTAATTTTGGTATCATTTAAGTGCTTGTATATACAAGCAAAAACTACTGGATGGGTTGTAGTGGGATATGTTTAATTTTGGTGACATTTAACATGGCCAAACTACTGCAGGGGTCATTTAAGTGCTTCTGCATTCATGGGCAAACTACTGAGTGAGGTCACTGGAGGAAAGTTTAATTTTGATGTCATTAAAGTGCTTGTGCATACATGGAAAACTACTAGAGTGGTTAAAGTGCTTGTGGGTACATCAGGAAAACTAGTGGAAGGGTCAAGGGGGGAATCACTTCTTTTTGGTGTAATGTAAGTGCTTGTGTATACATGGGCAAACTACTGGAGAGGTAACTTGGGCTAATGTTTCATTTGGTGTCATTTAAGTGCTTCTGTATACATAGACAAAATGCTGGAGGGGTCATAGGGAAAGGTTTCAATTTAATGACTTAAGTGCTTGTGCACACATGGACAATCTTCTGGAGGCGTCATCGTGGGAAATGTTTAATGTTGGTGCCATTTAATTGCTTATACATACATGGGAAATCTACTGGAAGGGTCATTTGGGCTAATATTTCATTTTGGTGACATTCAAGTGCTTATGTACACACGTATAAACTGCTAGAGAGGTCCTGGAAGAACTATTTCATTTATTTTTCATTTTGGTGTCATTTAAGTACTTGTACATACTTGGGCAAGCTACTGGAGGGGCTGCTGGGGAAAATGTTTTACTTTGGTGTCATTTCACTGCTTATACTTATATGGAAAGACTACTGGAGGGGCCATTTAAGTGATTCTGCATTCATGGGCAAACTACTGTGGGGGGGGGGGGTTCAGAGGAGGAAAGGTTTAAGTGATTGTCATTCATGGGTAAACTACTTGAGGGGTTCTTGGGGGAAATCGTTCATCTTGGTTTCAATTAACTGTGTGTGCATACATAGGCAAACTACTGTAGGGGTCATAAGTGCTGCTGCATACATGGGTAAACTACTTGGGGGGGGTTACTGGGGAAAGATTTCATTTTGATGTCATTTAACTGCTTGTACATACACAGACAAACTACAGGAGGGGTCATTTGGGTTAATATTTCATTCTGATGTCATTTAACTGGTGTTGCATACATGGGAAAACTACCAGAGGGGTTGTTTAGGATAATACTTCACTTTGATGACACTTAAGTGCTTGTGTATACATCAGCAAACTACTGGAGGGGTCATAGGGGAAAGGCTTCATTTTTGTGTCATTTACATGCTAGTGCATATACGGTCATACTACTGGAAATGGTCAGACCATTTTTTTTTTCTTATGTAAAAACAACATATATGATATACATATACAATTTACCTATAATTGGAGTATCTGTCTATGGAGAAAAATTAATAACTGCTCTTAGCGCAGTATGCCTTTGCCAGATTAATGTGATTTGTGTGATGCAACTTAGAATTCTTTAATGTTTGCAAGGTTCCATTTATTGCATGACCATCTTTTGTTATCTTAATCAGACATCAAAATTGTAAAAGTAAGTTGTAGTAACTACCTCTCAACTGTCCAGATTTTCACAGAATGTCCAGATTATGGCTCAAAAATTTTGTCGGTTCCTTATAAAAGTTTTGGTTTTCTGGCAAATCACTGGGATGATCTGATGAATGAAATTAGTAAATGTCATACATTTGAATTTCTGACTTCATATCTTTTAGTAAATACATTTTAATACATAACCTATTATTCTATCAACGTTCTAAATTTATAAGAGCAATATTTAAAATTTGTCCCTAATTTTGGGCCTTTGTCCTCCCATGGGCTAAAACATAGGTCTCAACTTGCTAAGAGGCCAGTGTGGAACACAGACAATAGCAATGTGTGACAAACAACCAAAATGTGGAACACCCTATTTTCGCACTGCTCGGAAAATGTACCTTGACCATGGCCATGGTCTTTCAACCAAAATGCACCATATGTAAGTGCTTAATAATACACTCTCTTGCAGACACAGTCTATATATATATATATATATATATATATATATATATATATATATATATATATATATATATATATTAACACACACACATATAGAAGCAGAAAGATAGTGGCTCACTCATATAGAAAAACCTCAAACACGAGCATGCGTGCACACACAGACACACACACACAAACACACACACACACACACACACACACACACACACACACACACACACACACACACACACACAGTAACTTCACTGTTGTTATAATTATGTATTTCTTTTTTATCCAGAATAAAACATCCTAGGTTACTCTGTCAATTAAGTGGCTATAACCACTGGATACAGATAATCACACACAAAGATGCAAAGGCACATATACACAGGTGACCCGCCATATACCACAGTCACAGAAAAGTATCCAGCAATTAGTGCCACTTTAATGACCCATTACTTCTCAGATGTTTCATTCTGATTCACTGAAGGAAGAAATGCATACATTGTACCAACAGTGAAGTCAATGCTGTCAGACACATACAGTCCAAAGCATTACTCTCCAACTCCCCTCCTCGCATAAAGACATACAATGTTCTCAGCTATCCTTGACTTTGCTAAATGTCCAGGAATTTTTTCACATATTGCAGTCTGTCCTTCAGACATTTTTATATTTTGAGGACTGCAGTCTGGGTGTACACACACACACACACACACACACACACACACACACACACACACACACACACACACACACACACACACACACACCTATAAACACCTGAGCATGCTTGTAGTAATACTTACAAAGTGATTTGCGTAACACATTTCTATGTGTGAATTTTGATATCTCTCTCTCTCTCTCTATATATATATATATATATATATATATATATATATACACACACACACACACACACACACACACACACACACACACACACACACACACACACACATCCATACATACAAATTTGTGTGTGTACATACATACACACACACATTCATATATGCAGCGCCAAACTCTACACAGTTTATAGTCCCACAGGTACCCCAGATTGTAAAAACTAACTTTAGACTGTTAGTAGAGATTAGAGAAGATGTGCACTAAATGCATAATAAATAACAAAACAATCTTAAAATAAACTGGTCTTAGTTCATGTACATGTTGCGATACGACAAACTATTGCCAATAAACTACAAGTTGAATCCCTTACTAGTCTGAGAAACTGCAAGCTGGCACCATTAGATTAAACAACTGCTGTCCTTTCAAACCCAACAGTAAAACAACCAAAGGTGACAAGGAGTAAGTCAGATGAATACCACGTACTAAACAGAAGACTAAATAAAAGATACCAGATGTTGCTGTACAGAAAAAGCTCTGTCCACAGCAGTGGTACAGCTGTCAAAAGTCAGCTCTCCTCCACTACACCCAGAGAAACTAACCCCATGATACACATGGTACATACTTCCCAAAAATGACACAATGAAGATACACTTCTTTAAACTTGACTCAAAGTGCTCAGGGCAATTGCTTATAATTACAGCTTAAGCATGATCCCAGCCACACTCAGAAATGATAACACATAATGGAAACATAATAATTAGCCAGTGTATACATTTACAAATAAGGTGATCAAACTCACTCCATCTTCACAAACTGTCAGTTGCAGAGGTTTATACATGCTGTGGTCTGTCTCATCCTTCTCTCAAGAATTAAGTTACAGCACATCTACCCAGTACTGTACCAGAATGGATCACACAGAATAAAATTTTGCAAATCCTTTCAGACAGTGAATTTCAACTTACTGTCTCTTTGTATCAGTTCAGGACTGAGACCTTTGCTGCCACTACTGCACTAGCCATGTTGTTACTACCACTAGCAGCCATGTCACTCTTAATTCATTCAAGCTACTACTTCCCTAAGTAATCACTTCCCTGTTCCCTTTAATGTTTGATCCATTCAGCTAAGCATTTATATTTTCCTCTGGGGAAAAAAGAGATGAAATAAAACACACAGGCTACTGGGTGATGCAAACCCAATGGAAACAGACTTAACTAATACCTCATCCTTCAAAAAGTTGAAAAGATTGAACTTTGTTATAAGCTTTGATTTTAGCAATGTAGGAATATGAGTTTCATTTTCGAAAGCAATACCAAAGTAAATAACTGATGGCATTGCAGTCATTTTCCACAACCATTCCAGGTAAGTGAATGGTTACATACTTAAGAGCTGTCATTGGCTCCTGTCCTCAGGAACAGTTACTTGATTGGTTTGTATACTGCAAAGGTGATTGGTTGTAATTGCAGTATATGAGCCAATCAAAAACTGTGTAGCACAGCCAACACTGTTCAATACGGAACAGTGGATCAGCTATTTGATTGCTTTATATACTGCAATGCTGATTGGCAGTAATTGTGGTATACAAACCAATCAATAGCAGTTTAGAGGAGCCAAAGATGTTCAATGCAGAACAGCGAAACAGTGGGTTCATTTATTGTCAAATGTGGAGCATTCCACATAATCCGGAGCACTTGGCTGCTCAGGGAATAGAGGTTGGGAGGTATGTGTGGGGGTGGTAGCTGTCTGTGGATTAAAGTAATTCACCATCTTGTCATTTAGTCAGTTTAACCAGTTACTGTTTTGCAATACTACTCTGCATTGAAACAGCAGTTATCCTTTGGTGGTGTTCTTCCTCAGTCTGCCTGTAATGCCACATCATTATCATACAACAACTTTGTTGACCTGTCCCCTTTGAACTGTTTACTGATGTAGTCCATCACCAGTCTAAAAAGCAGTGGGCTCAAAGTGGAACACTGATGCTCACCCACTTACACTAGGAATCCTTCTCTGAGTCCAAACACTGTTAGTACTTGAGTCATTGGGTCTTTAGAAAGTGCCTACACCAATTCTAAAAATGTTTGTGGGACTTCAAACCATCACAAGACTGCTCAAATCAGCTTTCTGGAGACCTTGTCATAGACTTTCTCAAAGCCTAGTAATGCCCAGTTGGTCTCTTTCCTCAAACTATATGTCTCACTTAAACATTGGGTAAGTTGTGCTGTATGCTTTCTACTACTCTGCATTTTCATTTATCAATCACCCTCTCCGGGACTTTCATGCAGTGTAACAAGAGTCTGATACCGCTATGCTGCCCACAGTTGTGACTGTCCCCCTTGTTCTTGTACACTGGCACTGTGATGCTTATTCTACAGTCACCTAGGACATGCCTGTTCTGCAGTCACCTGGGACATGCCTGTTCTACAGTCATCTGGGATATGCCTTTCTCTCCACACTGTTATGAGTAGCCTCAGGAGCCATTTTCCCCCTGTCTCACCCAACATCTTTGTCATATCTGTTGTGACTTCATCTGAGCCTGCTGCTCTCCTCTGGCTTCATTTTCTCAAAGCTGTTCTTATTTTTTACTAGAGTGGGCTCCTCCTCTTCTTTAATAATAGGCTGTGTCTGAGGCAGTACAGCTTCTAAAGGACTTTCTTCATTCTGAAGCTGCTGGAAGTACTCTTTCCCCCTACCGTTGCTGTCCTTTTGGCTGGTGAGCAGGTTGTTGCAGGCATTCCTTATGAAAGATGTATGATTATCTTCTTTCTCTTTATCCTTTTGCCTTTGCCTTGCAGCCTGACAGTTTCTTTGTGTCATTTACAGAGTCATTTTTCAGATGCCTTGCTCTTTTCTATTGCAAGTCTTCTCTCAGCCTCTTTGTTAGCCAACCAGTATTCCTTCTTAGCCTGGTCTGTCCATTCTATCTCCCACATTTTCCTGCACTCTTTCTTTCTTTTGATGACTTCCTGGACTTCTTAATTCTACCACCAACTTCCTTATGTACCTTGCTTCCATATCTGGCTTGGCTGCATATCTGTTCTATAGGCCTTACACATGCTGCTTTGAGGCACTGCCATTCCTCTTCATCTCCACCTATTTCCATTTCTTCTTGAAGTGCTAGAGCCCTGAATAATTCCTTGAACTCCTGTACTTTCTCTCCAGTTACCTTCCAGGTCTTCAGCCTAGTCTCTGATGACCTTAGAGCCTTCCCTGACCATTACTTGCAGCAGATTATGGTAACCAGTGGTTAATGCTGTGGGCCAACTATTTCACTGGAAAGGACTTTGCAGTCATAGATTTTATCCCAGTGTCCTTTCCTTACTAGCAGGAAGTATACCCGAGTTGCATGTTGGTCACTCTTATATGTGATCTACTTTATGATGTGACTTAACTAGGAAAGGAAACAACTGAGGAATAGTGCATGAAGATGCTATAATAGTCAAAAAAAAGTCAGGAATATTATGATCTTTGGTGGATTTGTTAGCAGTCTTGTCCTCAGTGTTTTTATTTAATACATCTAGAATCTTTTGGCATATTCTGCATTGGAGGCTTAGATACTGCAGTTTACTGATGGGCACTTGGTCTACCAAAATAATAGAGCTCTTGTTTATGGAGAGCTTAGTGAGTATGTTTAGGAACTGTAGATGAACTTTAGGGTACATAGAGGTTGCCCTGTAACAGCCTGTAAGCTGACAGTTTGCCCTATTTAGTGCAATTTGGAGTTGAATGAATTCAGTTTGTGGGTCTATGGGAATCTACCTGCAAAGGATATGATCTGTGACAAGTATGGAAATGTCAACATGGCTGCCACTGGATCTAAAGGCATGGTAGGCGCAAAGCCCATGTATGATGGTAGTACTTTCTATATAGTTAAGCCACGTAATTATACAGACATGGGTATTATCTGAATGTATGAGACACTCTGTGTCAGTCAGTTTGTTATGGAGACTTCTGGCACTGAGCAGAGATATCTTAATGTGATCCTGTTTTGTTTATGATACTACATATGCTGACATGTCTAAAAAAGTGCACGCTGGGGCCAATAAAGGCATGCAGAATCACTGGCTTAAGTAATGAGAGCCATCCTTTGCAAACCAAGCAAGAATTTCAAGCATCTCATCCCTTACTGATAAAGATTGGATCTTCCTAGAATGACACTGTTTAGCCAATGTTAAATCCAATTGTCTTTTGTTTGTACTTGATTTATTCTTAGTGAAGTAAAGATTCCATTCAGGACCATACTTGCCTGCATTTGTGACATGCAAGAGAATTCTGACATCTGTCTGTGAATAATCCTCATTCTGTACATGAAGGTGATGTGGAGTTTCACTAAGACCTAGTCTTTGTTGGTCTTGGATGCTTTGACTAGGGATTGCTTTACAACCTCATAGTAAGACATTTTAGTGTGGGTTGGTATATAGTGTATTGCTCACAGTTGTTCTGAGATAGAAGCCTCCATATTTGAGTTATTTGCATATTACACAAATGGAATAATTAGTTTTCAGTAAGAGATCATTATCTGTGAGCATAAGGCAGTTATTATGCTACATGAGGATACCAAGTGCCATGCTGTTGGCAATAGAAGGGAAATAAGCAGGGTGACATTCTATATTGGCCCAGAGATTAACAGAATCAATTACAATTATACTGTAGCTACATGAGATAGTTAACCAACTATACTGAGTATAGGAATGTAACTTTGCAGATTTTCTTACAAAGGGATGAACTGCTTATACAGCGTAACTATATGGCAGTAAATGAAGTAATTAGTGTTAGAGTGAACAGCAGTATGGTTTCATGCCAGGAAAGAGCACTACAGATGTGATGTTTGTTCTGAGAGTGTTGATGGAGAAGTACAGAGAATGTCAGAATGAGTTGCATTGTGTTTTTGTAGACTTAGAGAAAGCATATGACAGGGTGCCTAGAGAGGAGTTGTGGTATTGTATGTAAGTCAGGAGTGTCCAAGAAGTATATAAGAGTGGTACAGGATATGTACGAGGGTAGTGTGACAGGGGTGAGGTCTGCGGTGGGAGTGACAGATGCATTTAAGGTGGAGGTGGGGTTAAATCAAGGATTAGCTCTGAGCCCTTTCTTATTTGCAATGGTGATGGACAGGTTGACAGACGAGATCAGACAGGAGTCCCCATGGACTATGATGTTTGCAGATGACATTGTGATCTGTAGTGAGAGTAGGGAACAGGTGGAGGAGACCCTGGAGAGATGGAGATATGCTCTAGAGGGAAGAGAAATGAAGGTCAGCAGGACTAAGACAGAGTATATGTGTGTGAATGAGAGGTAGGATAGAATAATGGTGAGGATGCAAGGAGTAGAGGTGGCGAAGGTGGATGAGTTCAAATACTTGGGGTCAATAGTTCAGAGTAACAGTGAGTGTGGAAGAGAGGTGAAGAATAGAGTACAGGCAGGATGGAGTGGGTGGAGAAGAGTGTCAGGAGTGATTTGTGACAGACGAGTACCAGTAAGAGTGAAAGGGAAGTTCTACAAGAGGGTAGTGAGACCAGCTATGTTATATAGGTTGGAGACAGTGGCATTGACAAAAAGGCAGGAGTTTGAGCTGGATGTGGCAGAGTTAAAGATGTTAAGATTTGCATTGGGTGTGATGAGGGTGGACAGGATTAGGAATAAGTATATTAGAGGGTCAGCCCAGGTTGGAAGGTTTGGAGACAAAGCCAGAGAGGCAAGATTACGTTGGTTTGGACATGTGCTGAGGAGGGATGCTGAGTATATTGGGAAAAAGATGCTAAGGATGAAGCTACCAGGTAACAGGAAAAGAGGAAGGCCTAAGATAAGGTTTATGGATGTGGTGAGAGAGGACATGCAGGTGGTTGGTGTGACAGAGCAAGATGCAGAGGACAGGAAGAAATGGAAACAGGTGATCCGCTGTGGCGACCCCTAATGGGAACAGCCGAAAGAAGAAGATGATGAGTGTTTTATGATTGTAACTGTGACAATGGACAGCAAAGCGCAGTTATGGGGTAGCAACTGTAAAGTATAAGCAGCATAGAGCAGCATCGGGCTGTTAGAGGTTGCTTGGAAGACATGCAGGCTGATGGCCACATTTCAGGTATCACTAGTAAGTCACACTAAGTAGCAAGGTTTATCAGAAGTAAGAGGAATAAAACAGAAGTGGATAAAGAGAGCCTGCTATAGATCAACATTTTGCAAAAAAATACATTCTAAAATGTACCTTAAAACTAGAATCTCCAAGGTTTCTGCTCAATTCTCTGTCTCCACAGTTATTACTGTGCTTCCTGATCTGAGCAGAGCATGTTAAAACTATGCAAGAATGAGTTGAAGAGTAATATAAAAAAGTAATTAATGGTTAAAAAGTAATAATCTGGATTATGAGGAGAGGCTGTGATGAGGAATCAGGGGTCTAAGCACTGGGGGATGTGTATGGGAAGGAGCAGTGGGAAGCATGGGGCTAGATGTCATGGAACACTTTTCTTATGGGACCATTTCACCTATATCTGGATTTTTATCAGGTAAGATCTTGGCTTTGGTGTGGAGATCATGCTGCTTTTTTTTAATAAGATAATGTTATTAAAGGTACTTCATACTTGTCTAGCAGTGTTTCTAGTTATGATTTGGGTTGCATATGTACAACCACTGATACTGCTGGGCATTTTAGTATTGCTATTGGTAGCATATTTGGTGGGGCTGAGGCATTATTTATTACTTAGACTTGGAGTATACAGTGCATATTGCACAAAATCATTTGTGATTAAGCAGAGCAGCTAAGTCTACATGTTCTTTATACAAAGTGGTGAAATAGATTAAAATTATGCTATTTTAATCCCTGCCCAATACAATTAGGAAGCATGGCCGAATTCTTCACCAATTATGCTAGCTGGCTAAGCTCGTCATTTCAGATGTACATTTGTTCATTTTGTGAATGTATCCAGGTGGACAGTGACTTGACCTTTGACCATCAGGTATCAGCTGTAATAAGGAAATTATTCTATATTGCACAACTTATAAGGAAGGGTATGCCATCTAGTTCCAAAGATGTTATTGTTACTTTGTAGTTGGCCCTCATTTGACCAATCATCGAGTACCACGTGTCCTTTGATATGTACCTCACCAGGCATTTGCAACAACTGGAAGGTCCACAAAGGTTTACAAAAAGAAAACATGGTGTAGAAAATATATGCTAATTGCCCACCTCACAGACCTACCCCTATCCCTATACTATGTGTTCTACAGACTGCTGAGAGGTGGTCTATGTCTGGCCTATAAAGTATCCTACTTCACATCTGCAAAACAAATGAAACCAGAAATACCAGATCCATTGCTCTAAACCTAACACATGTTGGAGGGATAAGTACGTATCTCAGAAATTATCCCTTCCCTAGAACAGACTTCCCATCTATGTGAGGCAGAGTTCTTCCCTGAACTTGCTCAAGCATAACTTGGACCAGTGGATGGAAAATCAAAAATGTAATCCTTGTCTAGCACCTATATTTCTGTTAGAAAGATAGAGCTTGTTTATAGGTGCATAGGTTGATACTAGGCTATCTGCCCTAGGGCATTTATAAGCCTAGCCAGAGTGTGTTTGGCTTTCGCCACCCTTTTAGATTAGTTGACTGTGCCTCTGTATAGTAGGTCACAGAAGATAGCCCTTTTGAGGCTAGTTTACTGTCCCTCTGTCTAGTAGGGACACAGAAGAGATCCCAGGGGTAAACCTACGATCTCCCATCCACTCGTCAAGATTTCTCTTGAAGAGGATCATTGAGGGACTCTGCCAAACATGGAGTGGGATTTTATTCCAGAGTGAGGGGAGCCTCTGTGATATGAATCTGTCCCTCCAGCATCTCCTATTTATTTCTGTGCTGAGGTTTAAGTCCCTGGAGCGTGTAGCTCTAAGGGATATGGATTTCCTGAAGTGGAGCATGTCCATTAATTCTGGGTTGAACATGGCTTTATTCGTCAGGCACAGATCGCCTCTGAGTAGGCGGTAAGCAACTGAGTAGAGCTGGAGTTTCTTTAGCCTAACTGCGTAGGGCATCTGTTTGAGTCCCTTGATCCTCTTGATGAGGTATTTTTGGGGTCTTTCCAGTTGCTGCAGGTGTCTGGTAAGGTACATCCCAAATGGGGCATTGTATTCAATTATGGGCCTGATGAGTGATGAGTAGAGGGGCACGATGACCTCTCTTGATCTAGATGTGAACCCTTTCATGATAAGGTGGGCTATATAGAAGGTCTTTCTAACCACTTTGGCAACGTGATTGTCATAGGAGAGATTGCTATCTACTTGGGTCCCCAAATTCTTAATTACTTCTTTCGAACTTAATGGATTACCACTTATGTGGTAATTTGTGGGCACTTTGTTTTTCCCAAAGGGGATGGCTATGCACTTTTTGGCATTTAGCTTTAGGCCATGGCTCTGGCACCAGTTATCCATCTCTGTGAGACCCTTTTGGAGGATGCTTGTGTCAGTCGATGAGTCGATTATGGCACCCAGTTTGCAGTCATCTGCGACCTTGGTCAGCCATAGTCCTCCCATGTTAGCCTGTACCTCAGAGAAATATATACCGAACAAGAGAGGTCCCAGGACTGAGCCTTGTGGGATGCCACTTGTAACTGGTTTAGAGTCTGACATGGCACCTGCAATTCTGACCATGTGGGTTCTATCCCTGGCCAGTTTGCAACCCATCTTGTGACATAGGGGTTGATATTTAAGCTGGTGAGCTTATTTATGATGCCTGAGTTGGGTATTTTGTCAAAGGCTTTTGCGAGGTTCAGGTAGGCTGTGTGGACTACCTTCCCTTCATTTATGGCCTTGGTGACTGTTTCAAAGAAGTCGACCAGGTTCAAGAGGCAAGATCTGCCCTTAACAAAGCCAAATTGGGTAGGATCCAGTGTTTGTAGGTTCCCAATGTCTTTGTTTATGAGTTTCATGATGATACGCTCCATAGCTTTGAAGACCAGCCTAGTCAGGCTTATAGGCGATAGTTTCCGGGGTCCGTTGTGGCACCACCTTTGTGGAGTGGGACCACTGTTGCTGTACGCCATTCCTTGGGTATATATCCTGTAGTAAGGCTGAGATTGAACAGTGACTTTATGTGAGGGTTCAGTTCTTCTTGGAGTTCATGTAAGACGCAGCCTGGGACACAGTCCAGTCCCATTGATGCTGTGTTTTTTGCTTTGGAGAGGCGCCAAAGCCATTGCATACTCCATTTCTATTCTGATAAATAGATCTATTAATGAAGGAATTTTCCCTTCTATCTGGAAGATATCTCACATTATCCCACTACACAAAGGGGGGAACTGTAATGACTTCTATCACCTATAGCTAAAATCATGGAGAAATGTATCCACAAACAACTACTTAACCACCTTCTCCAAAACAATCTACTTGCTAACTGCCAGCATGGATTCAGACCTTCCCACAGTACTACCACTGCTTTTCTCTCCTTTACCAACACCATCAACTACAACCGCAACAATAATTATCTATCATCTTAGTCTTCATTGACTTATCTAAAGCTTTCAACATGGTTAATCATAAACTTCTCCTGCACATACTAAAATCTCTCTCACTTGATACCCCTTCTTTAACTTGGTTTACATCTTACCTTGAAAACTGTCAGCAGGCAGTACTCTGGAAAAATTCACTATCTAATCTTCTTCCTATCTCTTTAGGTGTACCACAAGGCTCTATCCTAGGCCCCCTTTTATTTTCGATCTTTATTAATGATCTCCAATCAGCCATCCCTAACACCACCTGCATATAATATGCAGATGATTCTACTATAATATGCAGTGCCACCTCTCAAAATGAACTCCAGACTCTTACCCAAAAAGCCTTTTCTACTGTTGAACAATGGTTCTCTGATCATTGCCTTCTCCTCAACCCCAAGAAAACCAAACTGTTACTGTTCTCACCTACCCGTAAATCTACCCCACTTAATTTCACTCTCTCATCCACTGATTGCACTCTCATTTCTCCTGACTCAACTACAAAATTACTAGGAATAATTGTTGACAATAATCTAAGCTTTGACTCTCACATCAACAACACAAAAAAATTGGATCCCTTTACAGAATTAAACCCTTCTTCACACATGAAACAAGAACCACCTTAGCCAGATCTCACCTTATCTCTACTCTTCTATATGCTTCCCCCATTTATACTAATCTCTCCAAAAGCAACCTTAAGAAACTTGCTGCATCTTACTATAATATTGCTAGATTCGCAACAGAATCCCAGTTTAGAACTCACCATTGCCTGAACCTAAGACAACTAGGTTGGCTTGAATTCCCCAACAAATTAATACTTCAACAGCTCTTAATAGCTCACAGACTTCTATATCAACTAACTAAAATACCAATACTCTCTAACCTTATTACACCTTACAACAACATGAAACACCTCAAACAAACTACTGATTTATACTCCCAAACCTAATAACTCTGCTGGGGACTGCCTCTTTGCCAACTCTGTTGGAAAAATGTGGAACAGACTACCCTCTGATATCACATCTTTGTCCACACTTTCACTTTTTAAAAGACAACTGAAAATGCATCTCAATAATCAATGGCTTTGCCCCTGTACCAACCCAGATTAACTTTCCCTCTTCCTCTCTCTCTTTTCTTATACCTTATTACCTTCATTCTCGTCTCCCTATACCCTTTATAACTTTCCTTTACATAATATCTATGTAGAGAAATGTTATCTCATATATACTGTATGACAGTTGTAAAAATAAATAAATAAATAAATATTTTATTTCTTTGTTTTAAGGCATTTTATTATTTCTCTTTTGTTTTGCTCCTATCATAGTTATACATTACATATATTGTCTAACTTTGTTTTTAAATTTTAATCTTGTATTGCCTGTTGCTGTATAAACTTGTAATAATCCATTGGAGCTTTTCTCCCCGGGCCTCTACTGAAAATGGACATATATCCAGTTGGACTAGACCAGTCAACAAATGTAAAATAAATAAAATAAAATAAAATAAATTGAAAGTTTGGTGTTGTCGTCTTTGGAATCTGCAATTCAGGTAAATGTAAATTCGGTCTACTGAAGCAGATACATATATTTGTATATATGAAATTGTCATATGTACTTTGGGGGAGAGAAAAATGTATTTATGCAATTATTCACATATGCAGAGGACTTGGCAGTCAAAAATCCTCCATAAGTGGTGGGGTTATCAAATTGGAAGGGGATTTTGCATTTAGCCAAGTCATTTCTCAGTTTCGGTATATTAGCCATAGAATAATTTGTGATTACTGAGGTACTGGAGGGTGCTTTTAGGTTCATTCTTAAGGCGTGTTATTGATTTATGACTTGATTGTGCCAGAGAGGGTATTACAATTGGCAGAGAGCAGAAATGTCCCATACTGGTGAGGACAGCTTCCAGGATTTTACTGACCCTGGCTGGGGTGTGGACTAACTGGTTGTGAGAATTTGTATTGATGAATCCAGAAAACTCTGGATACACTTGTTAGAGGATACATGCACAGTTTTGGGCTTAGTGGAATACAGAGGGGGTCCTAAGGTTGGCCATGATATGATAAGGAGTCTTGTTAATGCTAAGCTGCACATGAAGGAGTTCCAGATTATTATCTTGTTTAAATAGTGTTTTTACAAATGTGGAGACACATCTCACTTATAGTGCCATCTAATGTTGTGTGCATGAACAATGTGGTAGGTGTTGAAACTCTGCACCTTTTTGGGTGCTCTCAGTGGTCTTGAACCAGATCTACCGGATGATGTACATCTGTTTTCCGGGGTAAGAACTACTTGTTGAGAGTGGAATTTTCGGTAAGACTTGTGGCACTGAGCAACAATATCTTTGTTATCTGGACTCTGTTTTCTTATGTTGGAAGCACTAGCAGATTTACATTACCTAAAAAAAGCATGGAGGTGGTCTGGGTGGACAGTGTTTTGTCCAATATAGGAAAGCCATGGGAGGCTAGGTACAGACCATCCCGGGCTATGCAATTAGGACAATATACTATCTCCTCCTAGGCTGATATACATTTGACCCCAATTGAATGATACCAGAAGCTATGACAGTTGTAGAATTCCCTGTTTTGCTATGCTTGCATTGAGGGAATGGTGGTGTCAAGTGCCTTGGCTAGATCAAGGTATACCATGTGGATAGCATGACTGCTGTCAACAGCCTGTGTTACCCTTTTAAAGAAGATACCAAAAATCATTAGACAGTATCTGCAATTGACAAATCCAAATTGCTGTAGGGTCTAGTCCATTAATGCTCATATCATAGTTTGTCAGGTCATGGCTTTGCAAATGAGACTTATCAGGCTAATAGACATTTAATTTTTTGGGGAAGTGGAAGGGGCTGTGACACGATGATGGTCCCACCACTGGCAACCGATATGTGATGAGTGATGGTCCCACCACTGCCAACCAATATGTGATGACCCCTCTCTGGACCAGTAATCAAGGAGCCTGAGTCCTCACTTCTGACACTGGAGAGGGATGTGCACTTGAAATACAAATGGATACACTCTGTATTTCCAGATGCTGACCTCTCTGCATCAAGCACAATTTTCCTTAAGAGCATGCAGGGAACACACTCAGCCGGAGGTCTGGATTTCTTTATATCTGTCTCCCTCCGGGTACCCAATAAACCATCACTAGTACAGCTGTAGGGTTAAGTCCTCAGCCGAGTGTCCACGCCAAGTTCTCCAGCACCCTCTCTGTAAACTCACTGCTTCATGTCCTTGTCCCAAGACAGACAGACAGACAGACAGACACACACACACACACACACACACACACACACACACACACACACACACACACACACACACACACACACACACACACAGGAAAGGCTTGCACAGATTCCCAGACTGTCTCCCCTTCTGCCCTGAGTATAAGGTAGTTATCACAAACACTCCACAATCAGTTACTCTAAGGCCCTTAACAAAGGGTGTCCAATTATACTGTGTAATATTAATACTAATACAAATGGTAGTAGTCGACCAAGACAGCTAGGCTTCAGGAGTGGCCCACACAGTGTCACCAAATAAATATAAGCACTCTCAAAGATTGAATACTTTCTACAAGGACCAGCCACAATACAAGTTTTAAATATATTTAATAATAAATAATACAAGAGCATGAAATACTGAATATATATTCACAGTAAACCACAGAGTTCAGATCACAGGAAATATTGAAAAGAACACTGATGGACAGACTCAGACAAATAAAAACAGTATCTAAACTAAGCTTCACTATATTCCTGGCTGAATCTAAGAAAATTACTATTTCCAAATAATTTTCTTGATACAGCAAGGTACACTTAAATACATGAGCAGACTTTCTAGTCAGGCTCCCCAAAACAGAATACTCCATCTGCAGAGATTACTCCCTGTACAATATAATATCAAAGATAGCTTGCAGAATGACCTCATCTGGTCACTTGACTCTAGGTTCTCACAGTAACCCCCTTAGAAGCTGAGACAGGAATTTAGCATAGACAGCTGCAACACACATCTTAAATGTCTATGTCAGTGCCTGGGGCATCCCCTCTTTTACTGAGTTAATGAACAAAGGCTTCCTCCAGACCTAATGTTTCTGGTCCTATTTAGCAATGTGATGTGCTGTTTTAATGGTTTAATAGCTCATTTACATTTCCTTTATTTTTCGTAAAATAAGCCAGCTGGTTAACCTTTGCTGTCCCAGTGTCCTCTATTAAAACATATACATTTAATTAAGTTACAATAATACATGTACATTTCTTTTCATTCCAGCAGGGTACACTAGTGATACATTTTAACACAAGCAAACCTCACAAATACATTTTCAGCACAAGCATCTGGACAAATCAGTTTTATATACAAATGACATATAATTTATAAAATTCCAGCCAGCTGTGCTGGCACAAGTCATACATCTACTGCTGTACTTTTCCTCACATGGTTGGCAGTACCTCCTATCATCACACCTCTCCCCTCTTTGAAGACTCAAGCTAGTTTTGCAAGTGACCCAGGAGAAACATGACATGAGAGAAATAACCGTATCTGGGAATATGGTACCCCATTCCCTGTCTTGAGACCCTATCTGTGTTGACATTGCTGTCCCCACTAGGGTGTTGTACTGTCATGACATATGCCTGCAATCCTAAGTTCCACCTTAATAACTTGGCAGTTTTCTGGCTGGCTCTATGTAGCCATGTTAAGGGGTTGTGGTCTGTAGCTACAGTGAATTTCTACCCATACAGATAAGGCTGAAGTTTCTGCAGTGCCCATACTATGGCTAGACATTCCTTTTCTACCTCTGCATAACATTCATCTTTGGGTTGGAGTCTACAGATGAAATATACCACTGGGTGCTCCTCTCCCTCTGAGAAAACCTGGCTAAGTACAGCCCCCACTCCATGGTTTGAAGCATCCACCTGCACAACAAATTCTTTGCTGTAATCTGGACTGGCTAATACAGAGTGTCCTCCCCAAAGCTCCTTCAAGCTTCTGGAATGTCTGCTCACATGCTGTGTTAGAAAACTATGTATTAGTAATATACATGCTTAGTGCATCAAGGTTTAAAAGGGTTAATACCTTTATTCTGTTCACACTGCATGAATCTGCACAGCTATTAGAAACTTAACAAGAAGCATTCTATTTTCTGCTAATGTCAGCAAATAACAAGAAGTGTTTCATTTCTACTAGTGTCATGAGACTTAACAAAGAGTTATTGATTTTCTGCTTATGCCATGAGAAACTACACAGCTGTTAGAAGCTTTGATAAGGAGCACAATGGATGATTGAAAGTATAAACCGTAGTCAGAATTACTTGTACCTAAGCTAGAAATGTACCTTGAATCTGGGCAAAATGTAACACATATATTAGAACTGCACAATTGAAGAATTGAAAGTTTGTGGCGGGCTAAAACAAGCCCCAAGGCCAGGTTGTTTTTCTCAAATGTTTTGTAAATCAGCAGTTATTCTCATCTAGTCAGCAATTAGTCTAGTAACATTTTCTGTAGAACAATACAGAAAGCTGTGTCTAACTATGTCAGCAATAGAAGTAACATTTCTGTGTAACATGGAAAGAACTGTATAAAAATGCCATACTAATTATTAATGTCCAGACAAACCATTCTGCCAGCATGCTTTGTCTCCTTGCTGCCAGTTAATAAAAGGTGCCTTACTTGAACCTTACATGAATTGGTCTTTGAAGTTTTTTCCTTTGACAGATTGGTCCTTCGGACCGGAACCCTCTCTTCACCTCGGATCAGACGGGCCAGGTGGTTCAAACCATGCAGGGAAGAAACCAAATCGGTTCTTCTTATTTGAAAAGCCCTCCAACTGAATTGTCGTTCAAAAGAGGCCAGCCACTTTCTGATCTGTGACTGAAGGACGGGTCTCCGCGAATCAGGTGATCAATCACGTAGGCTCAGGTAAGGTGAATCTACTTTTTCCTGTTTTCTGTTTTAGATCAGGGACTAGATTTGTATTGTTTTTGTCAAGACTGTATTTTTGCTTACAAGTCAGGGACAGAAAAGATTACTGTCTTGTCATAGATCAGGAGAAACAGAATAAGTAGACAGTCATTCTGAAGAGACTATAACAAAATCCATGGTACCACGTTAAAAAACGAAGAGGTTACGTAACGATCAAAAGGGTAGAACAAAATGGGTAATAATTGCACAAAAACATCCCAAAATCCGCTGTTAACAGAAGATGCAAAATACATGCAGTCGCAGTGCGCCGACAATATTAAATATTATTCAAAATGGGTTAATAAATATGAATTTGATGGAAAATTAGAAAAATCCTCGCTTATCAAACTTGTCAAACAGCTCAAAACTGATTCCAAAGGTCGGGTAAAAAAGCAACGTAAATTAGGAATTCCTCAGGCACACAGGTGGATTGAGGAAGTAAACCGTAGGGAACAAAAGAACAGAAATTCAAAAACAATGTTTTTAGATAAGGAGGACAATAACTTAGTAATAGCATCAGCCCCTCCGCCTCCCTTACCAGAATATGAAGCAAGTGAACAGGTTAGTACACCCCCACGATATCCTGTGGTCACTGAAGAAAGAGGCATTATGAAAATAAAACCATATATTAGAGATCCCATTGGGACCAGGTCTTGAACAAAGGCAGGTAACTCAAATGAAGGCATTGAATTATATCAAATGGTTAAGAATTCATGATCTATGAGTGAAGAAGAAATATGCTCACTTATAGAAGTACCCAGTCCTCAGGCAGGACAAGATAATCAGGACCCAACTATTTTAGTGTATAGACCTTGGACTCCGGAAGATATCCGGAAAGCCACTGAGGGAATTCCCCATCCAAAAGTTAATTTTAGAAAATTCTCAGAAGATTTGCAAGGAATGAGGCTGAGTTATAACCAACACGGAGAAGAGGTAGAAAAAGTAGTTAGACAAATTGTGGGGCCAGAATGGCACATGATTAGTGGCAAGTGGAATCCCTGTGACGCTGCACAAAGACCCCTCCCACATAGCAGCGCAGAATTAGACAACAGAGTAAAAGGTCTTACAGACCGCATCTCTGAAAAATGGAAGCCTAGGGCAGACTGGACTTGCATTAATCAATGCATCCAACAAGAAGGTGAAACTATTGACCGGTATTATGCCAGACTATTAGAATGTTTTAATAACCACTGTGGCATGCAGGTTCCTGAAGATCAGACACAAGATTCCCCATATGAACAGCAGTTAAAGAATGCATTTTTAAAGGGCAGTATTGCACCTATAAGCAGTTTTATTACAAAACACATGGTAGACCATCGTACAAGCAGGTTACAGTCATTACTTGAATATGCTAGGCATGCCAAAAGGCATGTTAATAGCAAAAAGAAAAAGAAAGCTCAAGTATTTTTTGTAGAAGATGGAGCAGAAGTTTATTTAGTACAGTCCGGGAAAAAGGGCAAGAAAAATGCACAGGAAAACAAATAATCTGATCAAAGATCAGAGGACTTTGAAGGGTGAAAGAAAAGGGGCAAATGTTTTAAATGCGGTAAAAAGGGACACTTGGCAAAGGATTGCAGGAAAAACAAGAAGGCAACCACAGAAGACAAGGAGGGTGAGAACTGACTATATGGTAGTCAGGAGTCACTAGAAGGGGATAGCAAAGAAAGGACAAATGAGAACGTGATAGAGGGAGTAGAGGATGTGACAGAAGAGATAGAGGAAGTGCAAGAAGTTAGTGACAATGAAGAAAATTAAATATTAGACCTAGCTTTATTGAGCTTGGAGCTCTATTTAGCAGACATGAAACCAGAAGTTACACTCTTGGTAGAAGGCAGGGAAGTCAAATTCTTGTGTGACTCAGGGGCATCGCGAGCTCTGATACATCCCTCCAAACTGCCAGAAAACACGGAGTCATCTGATTACATACTGGTAAAAGCAGCTAATGGACAGCTGTATCGGGAGCCCCTCTTCCGTAATATTGCAATAACTAATCCAGTTTCAGGATTGGCTCAGAAAAGCAAAATTGTTGTTTCTGCAAAATGCCCAGTAAACCTCTTGGGCAGAGACCTCATGTAACTATTCGGTATATCAGTAGTCCCAACCATGCAGGGTATGGAAGCACAGCGACAAATTGATACCTTTGCAGTGCAATCGGAGGGAGAAATGTTTTATTGGTACAGCCAGGACTTGGTTATGACTGGTCCAGGGACTGTGACCGAAGAATTAATGAATATAGCCATCAGCAAGTTCCCCTCCCTTGACATTGATAAGCAACATCTGTTGCACTGTACCCTGTATTATTGTAACACACCAGGACCTGATAAGAATTATGAGCAAGAATTGTTGAAAAATCATGCAAACAGACTGATATTATGTAACCTGTACTGGGACACAGAAGGGAACAGTGTAGCCAGCTGTTCATTGCCCCAGGAGTTCTTTACACTTTATAAATCCAATTGATTACCACATGTTAGCTTAACCAAGAACAAAAATATAGAATGGGCAGACCTAGGAGAAAAAGTCACGAGATGGGAGAAACAGACAGAATTAGAACTGTCAGAACAGAGAATACAAATACAGAAGTTGAATTGGATAACTCAGACCCACCCAGCCGTGCACTTGCAGTCTAGCAAGGTCAGCTGATTAGCACTCCTATTAAAGGAGGAAGAGAACGCCTTACAAAATATACCAGAGACTCTCTGGTCAACAGAAAAATCAGATGTAGGACTTATTCGTACAACGGGACCAGTAACTATCATGCCAAAGTCAGCATTCAGACCACAAAAAAGACAGTATCCCTTAAGAAAAGATGCAGAAACAGGGATAAAGCCTATTATAGCAGCCTTACTTAAAGGAGGGACACTAGTAGAATCTCCCAATTCACCATGTAACACACCCTTATTTCTAGTTAAAAAAGCAAATGGAGAATGGCGTATGGTCCAAGATTTACAAGCTGTAAATGATGCAGTAATATCAAGGGCACCTACGGTGCCAGACCCACACACCCTGTTGAATGATTTAAAACCTCAACAGAGGTATTTTTCTGTGGTAGACATCAGCAATGCATTCTTTTCGATACTGATACACCCTGACAGCCAGTCCAACAATATTCTCACAAGAAATGGCAAGCAACTTGGCGGGATTCACCCCACCAAGAGGCAGTCAGATTTTACTTTATGTTGATGACATCTTGCTGGCAGCCCCCACCCAGCAAGATTGCAGAGAAGATACCATAGCGCTATTATGATTCTTAGCCACTGAAGGACATAAGGTAAATAAAAATAAACTGCAGCTTTGGAAAAAACAAGTCAAATACCTGGGATATGTAATATCCAAGGAAGGTAGAACATTAGATGAGGACAGAAAAGTAGCAATATTGCAAGCACCAAAACCCACTACCAAGAAGGAAATGATGCCCTTCCTGGGTACAACTAATTTTTGCCAGAGCTGGATTCCAAACTATGCTTTGGAATCTGCACCTCTGACTGACCTCATATATAAGAAGCCTATGGCAGCACAGGATTTGTTACAATGGACACCAGAGGCAGGATCTGCTCACTGCAAACTGAAACAGTTAATAGCGTCCGCATTAGTTCTAGGATTACCAAACTATCATAAATGTTTTTTCCAAACTGTAGATTGTAAGCAAGGTTATATGACATCAGTGTTAACACAACAGCATGGGGATAAGCAACGCCCCATTGCTTACTATTCATCACAACTAGACCCAGTGGCACGGTCCTTACCCCACTGTGTACAAGCAGTAGTTGCAGCTGCAATGGCAGTACAGGCTTCGGCCTCAGTAGTCTTACTGCACCCTCTCACTTTGAGAGTGCCTCATGCAGTCACGATTATTTTACTACAAGAAAAGGTGGCATATCTTTCCCCTGCTAGGCATCTTTCCTGTATGACTATATTGTTGAGCCAACCTCACATGACAATTGAGCGATGCACGACTTTGAACCCTTCTACTCTGCTCCCAACCCCTGCAGATGGCACACCACACCACTGCCTGCAGGTAATTGAGCAAAAGACACTGCCTAGAAAAGATCTCATGGATGTCCCCTTGGATGATGTCGAGGTGACATACTACGTGGACGGTTCGTGCAAAAGGGGTCCTGCAGGACAGAACCTAGTAGGATATGCAGTAGTTTCTGACACTGAGATTATAGAAGCAAAACCTTTACCACACAACTTATCTGCACAGGCAGCAGAACTGATTGCCTTGACACGGGCATGTACCTTAGCAAAGGTTAAATGTGTAAACATTTTTACTGACAGCCAGTACGCTTTTTCTACTGTACATGTTTTTGCGCAACAGTGGAAAAATCGAGGAATGATCACATCTACTGGCAAACCTATAAATCATGCACAGTTTATTTTAGATTTTTTTAGAATCTATTCAATTACCTCAGAAAGTAGTCATTTGTAAATGCACAGCTCACACCAAGCAACAAGATAGGATTTCAAAAGGTAATGCGAAAGCTGATACAGCTGCAAAACAAGCAGCCACAGAAGTATTTCTTTTAAATGAGGAACTACAACCCTCTGAGATTTTAGACTTAGAAATGTTAAAAACAATGCAGACACTCACTACGCAAGCTGAAAAACAAAGATGGGTAAAACGAGGAGCAATTCTCAAAAAGGGGCTGTACATCTCTAAAGAAGGGAAACCGATACTACCATCTAATTTGTTTAGATATGCAGCTTTGTTGAGCCATGGGCAGTGCCATGTCTCAACAGGGGGGATGGTATGGCTAGTGAACCAGTTGTTCACAACGTACGGATTTACAAACTACTCTAAAACATTCTGTTTGACATGTCAAATTTGCAACAAACATCATGCACAAGGGGCGTTAAAGCCCAAGCAAGGGAGTTTCCCTACACCACCATATCCGTTTCATACTATCTGTATGGATTTCATAGAATTGAACAAATGTGAAAATAAGAAGTATTGTCTTGTCATTGTAGATATGTTTTCCAGATGGGTGGAAGCCTTTCCAACCAAAAATCCAGATGCAGCCATGGTGGCAAAAGTACTTGTCAAAGAAATCATCCCTAGATTCGGCATTCTGGAAAGGATCTACAGTGACAATGGTACACACTTTGTAAACCAAACCATACAGCAGGTAAGTAAGCATTTTGGTATTTCTTTAAAAAATCATTGTGCATACCATCTGCAATCTGCAGGGCTAGTTGAAAGGCATAATGGTATATTGAAAAATAAATTGAGAAAGTTAATAGCTGAGACAGGAAAGAATTGGCTGTATTGTTTGCCCCTGGTGCTGTTGAGCATGAGAACTGTTCCAACTGCAAAAGGATTGACTCCTTTTGAAAAAACTGTTTGGAAGGGCTTATTATACACCCCAATGGAAACTTCTCATGTCCTCAGACCAGAAAGCTGATTTTACACTAGTTGAATATATGAAGAAAGTCATGAATTCTAAACATCTGTTGCAGTCAAATTCTGTTTCAGATAGAAAACAAACCGAGACATCAGAGGTGGCAGTGACACCCGGGGACTGGGTGTGGATAAAAGCCATAAAGAAGAAGAATTGGTCATCACCAAGGTGGGGAGGTCCACACCAGGTGCTTCTTTGGACACCCACTGCAGTCAAGATAGCAGAGCGAGCTTCGTGGATCCACCTGACACACTGCAAACTAGTTAAAAACTTTGAACTGGACAAAAATCTTACCTCTCCATCGGGGCCCTCAGCACAAAGTCTGGCTACAAAGGGGGGGTCAGATCAATAGGAATGATCCATCTCAACCCCAGTGAAGAAACCATCAGTGCTAAAGGTCCTATTAGGGCAGAGAGTAAGAACACGTCTGAAATAAAGATGACAGGATCCAGTAAGATCCAGATGTACCTATTCGGAAGAGTCGGAGAAAACAGGAATGCAGAACAACCATTTCTTCAGAAGTATTGCATAATCATCCTGTTGACTGAACTAGTGACAATAATCTTTTTGTTGTGGCCATTCCTTTTCCCAGCCACACAAACTGAACTGAATAAGCATGGAGAGTTGCACGTAGAGTGGCACCCAAACTTCAACACTTACCAGGCAATCAAATATGTGTATGCTGAGACCTTCAATGTTTCGAATTGCTGGATTTGCACAGCTTTACCAACAGCATACGGGGGGTTATTGTTAACTTCAGTCCCCCTAGGAGCCAACAAGACCTGAGAAAACTTAATATATGATACATCAGATGTCACATCACAAGATAAAGTAGTATTGCACTTGTCTGTTCGACAGAAGGGGACTGTGTTCTCTCTTTTGGCTTTTCCCGTTAGGGGTCGCCACAGCGGATCATCTCTTTCCATTTCTTCCTATCCTCTGCAACTTGCTCTGTCACACCAACCGCCTGCATGTCCTCTCTCACCACGTCCATAAACCTTATCTTAGGCCTTCCTCTATTCCTCTTACCTGGCAGCTCCATCCTTAGCATCTTTTTCCCAATATACCCATCATCCCTCCTCAGCACATGTCCAAACCAACGCAATCTCGTCTCTCTTGCTTTGTCTCCAAACTGTCCAACATGAGCTGACCATCTAATATAACGATTCCTAATGCTATCCATCCTAGTCACACCGATTGCAAATCTTAACATCTTTAACTCTGCCACATCCAGCTCTGACTCCTGCCTTTTTGTCAATGCCACTGTCTCCAACCCATATAACATAGCTGGTCTCACTACACTCTTGTAGACCTTCCCTTTCACTCTTACTGATACCTGTCTGTCACAAATCACTCCTGACACTCTTCTCCACCCATTCCACCCTGCCTGTACTCTCTTCTTCACCTCTCTTCCACATTCACCATTACTCTTAACTGTCAATCCCAAGTACTTAAACTCGTCCACCTTTACCAACTCTACTCCCTGCATCCTCACCATTCCTCTACCCTCCCTCTCATTTACACACATATATTCTGTCTTAGCCCTGCTGACCCTCATTCCTCTGCTCTCTAGAGCATATCTCCACCTCTCCAGAGTCTCCTCAACCTGATTCCTACTGTCACTACAGATCACAATGTCATCTGCAAACATCATAGTCCACGGGGCCTCCTGTCTGATCTCATCTGTCAACCTGTCCATCACCACTGCAAATAAGAATGGACTCAGAGCTGATCCTTGATGTAATCCCACCTCCACCTTAAACGGATCTGTCACTCCCACTGCAGTCCTCACCACTGTCACACTACCCTCGTACATATCCTGTACCACTCTTATGTACTTCTCTGCCACTCCGACTTCCTCATACAATACCACAACTCTTCTCTAGGCACCCTGTCATATGCTTTCTCCAAGTCTACAAAGACACAATGCAACTCCTTCTGACCTTCTCTGTATTTCTCCATCAACACTCTCAGAGCAAACATTGCATCTGTAGTGCTCTTTCCTGGCATGAAACCATACTGCTGATCACTAATCATCACCTCCCTTCTTAACCTTGCTTCCACTACTCTTTCCCATAACTTCAAGCTGTGACTAATCAGTTTTATCCTCTGTAGTTACTGCAGCTCTGCACATCACCCTTATTCTTAAAGATAGGTACCAAAACACTTTTCTCCACTCCTCAGGCATCCTCTGACTTTCCAAAATTTCATTAAACAATCTAGTTAGAAATTCCACTACCATTTCTCCTAAGCACCTCCATGCTTCCATTGGTATGTCATCTGGGCCAACAGCCTTTCCATTCTTCATCCTCTTCATAGCTGCCCTTACTTCCTCCTTGCTAATCTGTTTCACTTCCTGATTCACTATCCCCACATCATCCAACCTTCTCTCTCTCTCATTCTCTTCATTCATCAGCCTCTCAAAATACTCTTTCCATCTACTCAACACACTCTCCTCTCTTCTGAGTACCTTTCCCTCACTATCCTTTATCACCCTTACATGCTGCACATCTTTCCCAGCTCTGTCCCTCTGTCTAGCTAATTGGTACAGGTCCTTTTCTCCCTCTTTAGTGTCCAATCTCTCGTACAACTCTCCATATGCCCTATCCTTAGCTTTCGCCACCTCTTTCTTTGCCATGCGCCTCATCTCCTTATACTCATGTCTACTTTCTTCATCTCTTTGACAATCCCACTTCTTCTTCGCCAGCCTCTTCCTCTGTATACTCTCCTGTACTTCCTCATTCCACCACCAGGTCTCCTTGTCCTCCTTCCTCTGTCCAGATGTCACACCAAGCACCTTTCTAGCAGTCACCCTTACTAGTTCTGCTGTAGTTACCCAGCTATTCGGTAACTCTCCACTGCCTCCCAGTGCCTGTCTTAACTCTTCCCTAAACTCCACTTTGTGTGTTTTTACAAAAATGATACAGTTCAGGTGGGTTGGAGCAATTGCAATGTGACTGTTCTCTATAGATGCTACAATAAAACTGACAACACAGGTTCCTATTGCAACACAAGCTATGATTCATTTTTTGAACTGATGCATAGGACAACTGATGAAGTAAAACATAATGCGGACCTCTATAAACAACTGATTATAGTTGACAAAAAAAGTTTCATCCAGAGCCAGGACATAGTAAAGTTACTACCAAAGTAGAAGATTTCTACTTTGTATGTGGTAGGAAAGCATATAAGTGGTTACCTGAGAATTGGTCCAGCAGTTGTTATTTGGGGTACCTGGTTCCGGCCATATGACACACAGCAGTTTTACCTCAGGGGAAAATTTGGAATGGTTGATGAGAAATCAAGAAACCTGTCAACCCAGTGGGGCAAATCAATGCGGGCTGGAAAAACCACCATGCTGTGACCCTAGGGAAAAATGGACTGTCACATATGGACTTGGGTGATACCATCATCTTGTGGGCAGGTGTATTGCCAGCATATGGAGCAACTAAATCAATCTGGGAACTGAGAAAACTGTCTAAACTTCTCGAAATAATGAGCAATGCAACCTTTTCTGCTCTAGAATTGGTGACTGAGGAACTGACTGCCATGAGAACTGTAGTGCTTCAAAACCGCATGGCTCTTGACTTCACCCTAGCGGTGAGAGGAGGTACTTGCGCTTTAATCCAGGAGGAGTGCTGTTCGTATATTCCTGTGCACAAACACAAGATAGACAATCACCTTGAGGTAATTCAGCAGGTGTCGGCTATGACCAAGCCAGGACCAAATCCATTGACGGACCTTTTCCAGAGATTGTTTGGGGGGTGGGGCAGTATCCTAATGAACATGCTAATTGCCATCTGTGTAGGAATGATCCTGCTGGTGGTATGTGTGTGCTGCTACATCCCCTGCATGAAAAGACTGATTAAAGACTTTATAGACATGTCAGTTTCAGAAACCTTATACCAAGGTGCTGAACTTGAAGAATTGTTGAAAAATTGAAAATGCTTTCATAAGTTTAAACTGAATGACTCTCTTAACTGCAAATCTTGAGTAGGAAGAGGTTAGGGGAAGGAAAACAAAAACTGTCTATGCTTATTTTGAAAGTAGAATAAAAATATTAAAAGGGGAGAAATGTTAGAAAAATATGTATTAGTAATATGCATGCTTAGTGCATCGAGATTTAAAAGGGTTAATACATTTATTCGGTTCATAGGTTCATACTAGGCTATCTGCCCTAGGGCATTTATAAGCCTAGCCAGAGTGTGTTTGGCTTTCGACACCCATTTTAAATTAATTTTGCTATGCCCTTTTTTGAGGTTAGTATACTGTGCCTCTGTCTAACAGTGACACAGAAGTGATACCCGGGGTAAACCTATGATCTCCCATCCACTCATCGATTCCTCTTGAAGACCGTCAATGAGGGACTTTGCCTAACCTGGACTGGGATTTTATTCCAGAGTGAAGGGAGCCTCTGGGTTATGAATCTGTCCCTCCAGCATGTCCTATTTATTTCAGTGCTGAGGTTCAAGTCTCTCGAGAGCGTAGCTCGATGGGATTTGGATTTTCTGAGGTGCAGCATGTCCATTAATTCCGGGTTGGACATGGCTTTATACGTCAGGCAGAGATCACCTCTGAGCAGGCGGTATGCCATTGAGTAGAGCTGGAGTTTCTTTAACCGGGCAGCATATGGCATCTGTTTGAGCCCTTTGATCCTCTTGGTGAGGTACTTTTGGGGTCTTTCCAGTTGCTGAAGGTGTCCGGTAAGGTACATCCCAAAAGGGGCATTGTACTCAATTATGGGCCTGATGAGGGATGAGTAAAGATGCACGATGACCTCCCCTGATCTAGATGTGAATCCCTTCATGATTAGGTGGGCTATATAAAATGTTTTTCTAACCACTTTGGCCACGTGGTTGTCAAATGAGAGATTGATATCAACTTGGGTCCCCAGGTCCCTAACTACTTCTTCCATACTTAATGGATTACCACCTATGTGGTAATTTGTGGGCACTTTGTTTTTGCCATAGGGGATGACTATACACTTTTTGGCATTTAGCGTGAGGCCATGGCTCTGGCACCAGTTGTCTGTTTCTATGAGGCCCTTTTGGAGGATGCTTGTGTCAGCTGGAGAGTCGATTATGGCACCCAGTTTGCAGTCATCTGCGAACTTGGTCAGCCACAGTCCTTCCATGTTGGCCTGTACCTCTGAGAAATATATGCCGAACAAGAGAGGTCCCAGGACTGAGCCTTGTGGGATGCCACTTGTAGCTGGTTTGGAGTCTGACATGGCTCCAGCAATTCTAACCATGTGGGTTCTGTCCTTGAGCCAGTTTGCAACCCATCTAGTGACATAGGGGTTTATATTTAAGCTTGTGAGCTTATCTATAATGCCCGAGTGGGGTATTGTATCGAAGGCTTTTGCGAGGTCCAGGTAGGCTGTGTGGACCACCTTCCCCTCATCAATGGCCTTGTTGACTGTTTCAAAGAAATCGACCAGGTTTAAGAGGCAGGATCTGCCCTTAACAAAGCCGAACTGGGTAGGATCCAGTGTCTGTAGGTCCCCAATATCTTTATTTATGAGGTCCATGATGATTCTTTCCATAGCTTTGCAGACCAAGCAAGTCAGGCTTATGTTTCCAGGATCCGTTGAGGCACCACCTTTGTGGAGAGGGACCACTGTTGCTGTATGCCACTCTTTGGGTACATATCCTGTAGTAAGGTTGAGATTGAACAGTAGTTTTATGTTTGGGTTTAGCTCTTCTTGGAGTTCATGTAGGATGCAGCCCGGGACACTGTCTGGTCCCATTGATGCTGTGTTTTTTGCTTTGGAGAGGGCGGCTGTTACCTGAGCATCTGAGATGTCAGGGGGGCAGCACTCTGCTGGGATAGATATTTTCCCTTTTGGTGGGGAGAAGTTTGCGCTGAACCTGTCAGCTAGGATGTTGGCAATGTCTGTGGGTTCGGTGTATTTTTTGTCATATTGGACTAATTCTGAGCATATCTGGGAATTCCCACCCAGGTTCCTAACATAACTAAAGAAAGCCTTGTGATTATCCTTAGTGTCCTGTGCAATTTTTCTATCGAAGCTGGCCTTAGACAATTTTATGAGTGCCCGTAGTTTTTTGCTAATACTGATCAGAGATGCCTTTCCTTTTTGGGATTTTGCTCTATCATGTAGTAGCTTCCTCCTTCTATTGTATAGTTTGTTTATGGCTGAGGTCCACCAGACAGGACGTCTGCCTTTGGAGGATCGGGTCTTGGTTTTATTTGGGATTGCATGATCCATGCATTCCTGAAGGTGTTCATAGAATGCGTTTATAAAGGATTCTGCAGTCTGGGCCGTATTTTCCACAGGCCCGGGGGCTTTGAAGGATTCCACCTCGGTTTTGAGGAGTGTGAAATTTGCTTTAGAGAAGTTTTTCACTCTGGTTTTCTGGGCAGGGGTGGGGTCGGGGTATGAATATTTAGTGAGATTAGTTTATGGTCTGATCTTACCAGTGAAGGATACACTTTTGGTCTGGAGCATAGAGTCCCCATGTTGGTGATGATCAGGACCAGTATGTTTTCCCCTCTTGTGGGAGTGGTAACAAGTTGTTCCATAGCATTTGAGGTTATAAATTCTAGGAACCTTTGGGCTAGGGTGTTGGAGCTAGAGTAATGCTCCCAGTCTATGTTTAGGTAGTTGAAGTCGCCCAATATAATGGTGTTTGGAGAGACCTTCATATTTTTCAGTGTTCTCAGGAAGGCCGAGTGGGGTTCCTGGGTTTGGGAGGGTGGTCTGTAGCAGGCTATAAACTGGAAGGCAGTTTTACCCACTGTTAGTTGCACATGGATAGTCTCTGATGCTTTGTGCTGTGCCACCAACCTGGAGGTGTGGGTGTCTTTGATGAATATTCATACTCCACCTCCTTTTGTGGTTCGATCCAGGTTTTGGGGCCGAAAAGCATGGTATGAGGTATAACCTGGGAGTGCTGGGGTGCTCTCGGGAGCCTTGAACCAGGTTTCTGTTACTGCACAGATATCAATGTTCTCCATGCTAAGGAGAGTTTCGAGTGCATGCATCTTGAGGTTTAGACTTCTGGCATTGAGTAGCATTACTCTTAGTTTCTTATCCCTTGTGATACCTATGGAGGTGGGTTTGTCTTTTGAGCCTTGCCTAAAAAGGCACTATGGGGGTGGCAAGAGCCTTTGCCAATATCCGAAAGCCCAGGGGTGACAGGTGCAAGCCGTCCCTAGCGAAGCATCGTGGCTTGTCGAGCATGTCATCCCAGGCTGACAGGCACTGGATCACCTTTGAATAACACCAATACTTAAGCCAATTGTTGAAATTGATCACCTTGTCTTCATATTGTGACATCATTCTTGGTGAGGGTAAGATGCTACTCAAGATCAGGGTCATAACGGCCTGGGCTACATGCTCAGAGAGCTCCTCTATGTCTCTTTTCATGTAGTCCAGGGAGGTACGTCTCAGGTCATTCACACCAGCATGGACAATGACAGTCATATTTGTACTTGCCCTGGAGTGACCTGAGTGCTTGTGTTATGTGGCGGATCCTAGCGCCTGACAGGCAGCTCACCATGACCTTCTCCTTGTTCAGCCTGGTGAGCGGGACATCAGTGTGCCTGATGATAGAGTCACCTATTACAAGTGTATCAGGTGTGTTGTTTAGCCTTAAGGGCTGTGACTGTTCGGCACACTGGCTTTGTGAGCTATGTGTTGCACGTGTTTTGTTTTGGGGTAGCGGTTGCTTGGGTGTCTGCTTTGGAGGTCTCTGCTGCTTAGGCAGATTTTTATTTAGATCCTCCGAGTATGTTTTTGTGTGTTTATGTGTTTGGTTTGTTGTCGTGGTAGGTCTATGTGAGACTGGAATTGTAGTGAATGTGGTTTCCTTCTCCTCCTGTCTGGTTACGCCAGTACTGAGCTGAGAGAGCTTAGCCTCCAGTTTGGCTATATGGTTGCATCTCTCACATGTGTTGGAATTTGTTGGGAGGAGGAGAGGGTTGTCTGTGTACATGAGGCAGTTGTAACATTGCCTCAAGATTCCCAGATTCACCAGCTGGACAGGAGAGGAGATTGACAACTGACCTTTGGACATGCTAGAATAGTATTGGGAATTCCTTTATAATTGAAAAAAGGGCCAATGGGGAACAAGGTACTCAAGGGGAGTTTGTGAGGGTGTAGTGCTTTTAATTTTTTAGTGCTGACTTATATAATTGCTTTAGTGAGCAAGTGCCAGGTAACTTAAATGCAATGTGTTACAGGTAACTTAAATGCAAAAACGACAAAGAGTAACTTTCTTTGGCAGAGGTCTCCTACCTGGGACATAGAGTGGGAGTGGTAAGATGATATCAGAACCTGCCAAAGGTATTCAGGCATGGCCTGCTCCTGTTATCACAAAGCAGGTGAGGACATTCTTAGGGACTGCTTTGTGATAACAGGAGAAAGAACTGCTTGGATTTCTCCAACCTGGGTAGGGGATAGCTGCTGGGACATTGCTACCCCTTTCATTGAGGTGTCAGTCTGAGCCTCACTGAGGAGATCATTCACCAGTTCCCCTTCACACTGCATGAATCTGCACAGCTATTAGAAACTTAACAAAAAGCATTCTATTTTCTGCTAATGTCAGCAAATAACAAGAAGTGTTTCATTTCTACTAGTGTCATGAGACTTAACAGTTATTGATTTTCTGCTTATGCCATGAGAAAGTACACAGCTGTTAGAAGCTTTGATAAAGAGCACAATGGATGCTTGAAAGTATAAACCGTAGTCAGCATTACTTGTACCTAATCTAGAAATGTACCTTGAATCTAGGCAAAATGTAACACATATATTAGAACTGCACAATTGAAGAATTGAAAGCTTGTGGTGGGCTAAAATAAGCCCCAAGGCCAGGTTGTTTTTCTCAAATGTTTTGTAAATCAGCAGTTATTCTCAACTAGTCAGCAATTAGTCTAGTAACATTTTCTGTAGAACAATACAGAAAGTTGTGTCTAACTACGTCAGCAATAGAAATAACATTTCTGTGCAACATGGAAAGAACTGTATAAAAATGCCATACTAATTATTAATGTCCAGACAAACCATTCTGCCAGCATGCTATGCTTTATCTCCTTGCTGCAAGTTAATAAAGCTTGAACCATACATGAATTGGTCTTTGAAGTTTTTTCCTTTGACATGCTGGGGTCTGCATCACCTTATTTGGCTTGTTTTTCCTTGTCAGGTCTGTGAGGGGGGCAATTGTGGTACTATAATTGGGAACAAACTTTCTATAGTATCCCGCTGTCCCTAAGAATGTCCTCACCTGCTTTGTGATAACAGGAGCAGGCCATGCCTGAATACCTTCCACTTTGGCAGGTTCTGATCTCATCTTACCACTCCCACTCTATGTCCCAGGTAGGAGACCTCTGCCATACCCACCTGACACTTGCTGGGCTTAATGGTCAGCCCTGCCCTTTGTAGTCTGCCCAGCTCCTCTCTGACATGCTGAATGTGCTTTTGCCAGGAATGTCTGTAGATGGCAATATCACCCAGGTAAGCTAGGACATAATCTCCTACTCCTGCTAGGATATGATCTACCAGCCTCTGGAAAGTTGTTGGGGCATTTTTCCAAAGGCCATCTTCATGAACTCATACAAGCCAAAAGGAGTCTCAAAGACTGACCTCTCTCTAGCACTGCGAGTCAAGGGCAACTGCCAGTAGCCCTTAGTACCATCAATAGCGGTCAGACACTTAGCCCCAGCCAGCTTCTCTGAGGCTTCATCTGTCCTAGGCACAGAGTAGGCATCTGACTCTGTGTGACTATTTAGTCTTCTGTAGTCCACACAGAACATGGTGCTGCCATCCTTCTCTGGTAACAGTACCACTGGGGAGGCCCAGGGACTGCTGGAATCCTGCTTTACTCCCAGTTCCAACGTATCCTGTTTCTCCTCCCTTAGAGACTGTCTGACTCACTCAGGCACCCTCTAAGGGGCCTGCCTGATAGGTCTTTGGGGCCCTGTATTAACAGGGTGCTGGACCCTGGTTACCCAGTGAAAATGTCTCAAACCTCCTGTAACACTGCTTGGATTTCTCCAACCTGGGTAGGGGATAGCTGCTGGGACATTGCTACCCCTTCCATTGAGGTGTCAGTCTGAGCCTCACTGAGGAGATCATTCACCAGTTCCCCTTCAGATTCCTCCTGCCATCCACTGCAAATACTCAGCACAAGGGCCTCCCTATCATAGTAAAGATTCATCATGTTAACACGGCACAGTTTGTGCCCCTGTCTAGCAGTTCTACCATGTAGTTAACATCACTGACCTTCCTTACCACTTTGAAGGGTCCTTCCCAAGCTGCCCGCAGCTTCTTGTGTCTGACAGGAATGAGCACCATCACCTGCTGTCCCACTGCATACTCTCTGGCTTGAGCATTCCTGTCTTACCAGACCTTTTTCTGCTGTTGAGCTCCTGCCAGGTTCTCCTGGGCCAAGCCCATGAGCTCCCTAAGCCTTGTCCTGAAGTTTAGAACATATGGCAAAACAGACTCCTTGTGAGATTCATGCTCACCCTCCCACTCATCATGAATCAAATCTAAAGGTCCTCTCATCCTATGCCCATACAGCAACTGAAAGGGTGGAAAACCTGTGAATTCTTGGGGTACGTCTCTGTAAGCAAATATTTCTTTGAGCAAATATTTGTCCCAATCTCTCTTAGACTGGTCTGCAAATGCACGTAGCATGGTCTTTAGTATAGAGTTTAACCTCTCCACAAGACCATTAGGCTGGGGATGGTAGGGAGTTGTCTTTAGGTGCTTCACCCCACAGTGCTCCCATAGACGAGTCAGCAGGTCTGACGTAAAATTGACACCTCTGTCTGTATTTCTCTTGGGAAACCTATCCTGCTGAAGATCTCTAGCAAAGAATTTCCCACCTTCTCTGTGATGGAGAACATAGCCACCACTTCAGGGTATCTGGTAGCATAACCTACTACCACTAAGATATACTCCTTCCCTGTGGAATTTGGGGTACTCTAAAACTGATCTTCAATCACAGGCAAATGCATCAAAGAAGTTTTGACATTGTTTCCTGCCTTGCCTACTTTTTGGGACTGCTCACAGGTCTGGCAGTACCCTGTTACATCCCTGGCGATCCCAGGCCAATAAATGTTCTGCATAATATGTCTCTTGGTATGCTTTATGACCATATGACCTGCAAAAGGAATGTCATGGACTATGGCTAGAAGTGCCAGATGATATACTCTGGGCACTACCAACTGCTGTATTACCTCAACTTTTAGCCCTCCCTCAGGGGTCCACTCTCTATACAGTAACCATTTGTTCCAGTATACAGACTCCCCTTTTCCTTGAGAATCAGGCACCTACCTAGCTATCTCCCTCATGCCTTGTAATGTAGGGTCTGATAGCTGAGCCAGTCTCAACTCCTATCTTTGTGACTTTTCCCAGCTCTCCTTCGACAGGCTGGTATATTCTGACTGCAGTGTCTCACTGTCAGCCTGGGTACCAACACTCACCTCTGCCTTGTAGTCACCCTGTTTAATGGAACATTAGTACTTACCAGCAGCCATGGCTCATCTTCAGGCTCACTGCTACATTGTAGCTCCTTCCCTGAATTAGCCACATCACCAGTCTTGGCTTCAGGGATGCAGTCTGCCTGGGTCTCCTCACGCTACTGGACCCACATGCCTGTCTCCAAGCCTGACTGTGTGTCACTGCATGCACGAAACATACTGCATTATCAAAATTATTCCCTATTAAGACATCTCCAGGGATATCCTCAAATACACCTACTTGTTTGCTTCCTCTTCTACCCTCCCAATCAAGGTAAACCCTAGCTAAAGGCATTTATAATGAGATCCATCCTAAAGATCTTACTGGAGTGGACTGCCCAAGCAAGAACTGCTCCTCTTTGACCACTGCAGGCTTCACAGTGGTTATATCAGAGGATGTGTGTGTCTTGGCAGTGGCCTGTTCCATCCACCAAGATAGGATACAAACTCTGGTGATAGTTTGGTACCCCAGTTGTCTCCAGACAACATACCACTGGCAGTCTGTTATCCCCACTTGCTGGCTCCCCCATCTTTTGTTTCCTAGCTTGCCTCCATGGACATCTTTATGCAACATGGACCCACTGGTTACATTTAAAACATTTAACCCTTGATCCTGACTGTGAACCTGAACTAGTGGCTTCACCTGTTACTGGGGGGCTCTAATGGGGCAGTTTAGGCTGCCCACCATGGGTTGCCTTATATCCCAGATTCCCAGGCTGTCCCTTTCTGCCCTGAGTAGTGTCTGTATGGTGGTTATCACTGCCACCAGACACTCTACAATCAGCTACTCTAAGGCCCTTAACAAAGGGTGCCCAATTATAATATGCAATATTAATACTAATACAAATGGTAGTAATTGACCAAGACAGCTAAGTGGCCCATACAGTGGCACCAAATATAAACATGCTCAAAGGTTGAATACTTTCTATAAAGAGCAGCCACAATATAAGTTTTAAGTATATTTAATAATAAATAATAAAAGAGCATGAAAATACTGAAGATATATATATATATATATATATATATATATATATATATATATATATATATATATTCACAGTAAACCAGAGAGTTCAGATCACAGGAAATATTAAACAGAACATTAATTGACAGACTCAGACAAATAAAGAAAAACAATATCTAAACTAAGCTTTACTATATTCCTGACTGAATCTAGGAGAATTACTATTCTCGAATACCTTACTTGATAGAGCAAGGCACAATGAAATACATGAGCAGTCTTTCTAGTCAGGCTCCTCAAAATGGAAAACTCCATCCTCAGAGGTTACTTCCTATAAAATATAATATCCAAGATGGCTTCCAGAATGACCTCATCTGGTCACCTGACTATAGGTTCTCACAGTAACCCCCTTTGAAGCTGAGGCAGGAATTTAGCATAGACTGCTAGAACACACATCTTAAGTGTTTATGGCAGTACCTGGGTTCCCCTCTTTTACTGAGCTAATGAATAAAGCCAGACCTAACATCTCCAGTCCTATTCAGCACTGTGGGGTTCCACTTTAATGGTTTAATAGCTCATTTGCATTTCCTTTATTTTTCTTAAAATACGCCAGCTGGTTAACCTTTGCTGTCCCAGTGTCCTCTATTAACTCATTAACCCCAAGTATCTTCTCATGGCACCTGTGTGCTTAAACCCGAGCGCTCCATGAGAAGATACAAATTTAAAGCAGTTACCCCTGAGTGCCTTCAACAAGTGAGAGAAAGTGTACAGTAGGTTTGTAGCTCACCTTAATGTAAAACACTCTGAAATCATAACTGAATATGTAATTTATCTTGTCTAGTTACGATTCAGTGTGTTTTTACATTAAGGTCACATTGAAGTTCTTTCAGAAAATATGTTTTAAAAGTTCTTAGTAAGCAAGTGGTGGCAGCCAATCTGAGTCTTGCATTCCAAGCCACCACTTGCATAACACCTCCACCCCCAACCTAAACTTCTTTTGTTCTCCCCTAATAAAAAGAGGATCCAGCAGCAGGAATTTCCTTTCTTTCTACGAAGAATTGGAGATTTTACCTGCTACTGGATCCTCTATTTTAGTTTTGCCTGTCAACAATTTCATGGACCACCATACAGACACTACCAGGAGTTCCCGTTCAGCCACTGTAGTGTAGAGTTCCTGGTCAGCTCAGCGCAACAACTACCTTTTCCTGCCATTCCCTACCTAAGTGGTGAAGTACTCTACTTGTCTGTCGGAATTCTATACTTATAATTTTTTATCGCAAGAGCAGTTTAATGTCATGTAAAGCTGCACAAAATGTGAGTCTGCTATCATTGTACTATCATCTGATGATAGGCACATAATAAGGATACAAGTGAGCCAACAGAGCATTAACGGTCCTGGCTGAATTATGGTGACTGCATGTTTAATCTAGGGTGCATGACCCCAGGAATATTGCTTATACTATAATGTCATGCACGTAAGCTTTTAAAGTAAAATGGTCTAGTTCACAACTCATTATTATGTTTGGTAACTGGCTTAGTGTCTGAAGAGTGGGCTACGTAGTTTGAACTGTGGGTCTTATTGTGTATAATATTATAAGAACATGGTAGCGTGTTTTAGCCACGACTTTTCTTCAATTTCATCCTGATGGGTTAATTTAGTACAGGGGGAAAGACATGGGCAAAACCATTTGAGGTGGGTTATTTCTGTGTTTTCTCCTCGTAACAGAAACGTCCTCCGTAGGAGTAATTTATTTATTATTATTATTTGATTTCCTCTTCATATGCTTGATGACCTAAATTAGCTGGTTACTTGATGATGGGTTCTTTATTTATTTTGCATGGTTATCAGGTTTCATTTAGTTTTGTATTTCAATATTTGTTGTAGTAGTTCAGTCATCTCTTCAGAGAGAACTGGAGTTATGCGAACGAGACAAGGAGGTCTGGTAGATAAATGTGTTACAGAATTCAATTTTTTGAGTTTCTAAAAATGTGTTACAGAATTCAATTTTTTGAGTTTCTAAAAACATGTCATAGTGCCTAGCTGGAGAATCTTCTTCACAAGGAGAAATTATTTTTTCGTCAGCGAACTGATGCAAAATATAAGAATCCTATAGTCAGTTGCATGCATATTGTTTGTACTTCTCTGTTCACAGTTAGTGTTTGATCTTACTAAACAAGCTGAAGTTGCAGATAGTTTTTTTACAAATAAACATAGATGTGTTTGGAAACTGCACTCTAGTGTGGTGCACTTTAGAAAAACTGTCACTGTGAGTGTTTCGTAATGTAATGCATTAAAAAATATAAACCAGGATGAATGAGAAAGTATTTTTGAATTTACCTTGCTTGTCTGAATGCATGCTGCAGTAAGTGACAGGTGTTATAGTTTTCCCTTCAAGTTGTGAGCGCATAAGCACACTGTTTGCATGCTTGCTTATTTACTGACGTTATATTACTGGGGAAAGTCTGACTGGGTAGGAGCCCGTTTTCATTGGAGGCCCGTAAAAAAGCTCCAAAGTATTACAAAAGGTTTACAGTCATTAAAATAATACAGAAAATACAGTTTAACTGTACTAAGTTAGACATATACAATTATTTTATGTAAATAGCACAATTAACTAGTTACCTTACGAGTTTATTTCAAATGGAAAAAAATCCCCAAAGTATATATTTGTTTTCTGGCACTTGTACTTGGAAGAAGAAAGCTTTTGGGGACTGGTGGTCAGGTTTGAAAAGCCCATTGGACTGTTTTGTTTTCTTGATTTGAAAGTAATTAGATTCTTACATTCTTTTAACTGTCATGTATTTAACATATTATAATTTTACGTATGATCATGTATGTGCATTTATTATTATTTTTATAAACTGTTATATCATTAATAGTTTATATGTGTATGTGCATTTATTATGTAAATTTTAACTGCCTTCTACTCATTTTATAAATGGACTGTTTGTCTCTGGCCTTTGATGTAAATGTGACTTGCCCAGATGGACTTTCTAGGTAAATGGAAGCAGTAAATAAATGATTTAACAAATTAAACATTATCATTGTATAGTGTTACTAGTAGAAACATTATGTCATTGTGTTTCGGAAATGATTTTTCAGTATTATGAAAGTCACTTGTATATATTTTTTATATATGTTATATAATGTTGTTTGCGGGGTTTTTGCTCCAAGACTGCTGCATATGGACCCTTCTGGATACAGTTGGGATTCAGAAAATAAAAGAGTGAGTTATTTAGGATGATGATGATGATTTCTTTTTGTTAACCAGGTAGGCTTGTGTATACTCGTATATACTTTTTTTTTTTTTAAAAAACAGGTTTATTGTTTTAACATACAAAAGAAATATCATAACAATTTTATACAAGTAATTAAAAATAGATATGATTATAACATTCAACAAAACAACTAAAGTATTTACAAAGACATCCACTACAATCAGATCAATTAATTAAACTAAAATACCATGCTATTGAAATTAGGATTTTTTTAACAAATTTTGTAAATTATCCCATACAATATAATAAGATGTTTTTCTAGTTGTTCTTGACCTAATTGTGTTTATTTCCATATGGCACACTATATTCATAACATTTTTAAATTCATTGAACGAAGGAGGTGCATCTGAAATCCAATTTCTGGTTATCATTTTCCTAGCCACTGCTAGAATAGACCATAACAAGGGAAGCTTAACCTTTTTAACACTTTGAGGTACAGGTGTGTTGAATAATATAAGAGATTTAGAAATAATGAAATTATCTGTAAAAAGAGCCTGCAAAAATTCATTAATTGACTTCCAGTATTCTTTCAATTTTATACAGTCATAAAACACATGAGCCCAGTCAGCATTAATTTCTACATTACATCTCTTACATAGATTATCTTTATTATTTATTTTATTCATCATCAAAGGTGTATAAAAAGATCTATGTAAAATGTCCATGTATAAAGTCTCCAGACAATGGAAGACGTAGTTCTATAGGCAGATTCCAATATATATTGTTTATCTTGTTGATTTGGTGGGTCCCCATTAATAGAAGTGAAATAATTCCAGTATGTATCTACACTGTAAAAGTTTCTTGTCTGATAATTTTATGTATGTATGAAAGTTTACCTTTATCAGAAACTTTATGTTGTAAATTTAATATCAAGTAATCAATCAGTGTTGGAATAGATTCTTTAACTGTTATAGACATTAGATCTATTTTATTAATGAGATGTTGTCTAATGGTCTGAACCTCTAACCAGCAAGTTTCTCTTAGATCAAATTCTTGTTTTAAGAAATCTAGATTTTTAACTTTATTATCAGATATCAACTGATACCAGTACTTTAGATCATTATCTATAGCTAAATGAGTTCCTTCAGAAGTAGATGACAAAAGCATACCCTGAGTATACATTATAGGGAATATAATAAAATTCCATTCCTATACTTAGGGTGCATGAATATAAAGTTACGATAGCTAATAATAATATTTAATGGGTAACAAACCATATGTTTAGGTGTAATAGGTGAAGTACAAAATTCCTTTAGTAGCCATAACATGGAGTTATTTACAATCATATTTTTATGTGTTAAGGAGATTTTCATGAAGTGCATACTAATTAGCTCCCAATAATCTTTCCATTTTGCGACATATGACTGATCTATTAATAAAGTAATCTCAT
>NC_056736.1:384700737-384750737 GCF_019279795.1 Protopterus annectens
AAATTGATGAACTGAGTAGTATTCAGTGTATTTAGTCTTCTGTTAAGTACAAAGTTGCAGTTTTAAAGTAATGTATTTTCTATTTTTCTGTTTCCTAATTGTGTGTTTCATTGAACAGTGTGCTGTGTGGCTCTCTGTTATAAGAGAGGGTGGTGGTCTTATCACTCCTTTGTTATCTGATGTCTAATAGCCTAGAGGGATTCCTCTGTACTTTAAGTGCTAGCCATAAAGTTTGTCAAATCATTATATGCTCAACGTCTGAGAGACTTTCTTGGCTACAAACATCTGCATTGGAAGCTGACGTTAAGGGGAACTTGCAGTAGTGTATTTTAGTCTTCGGTTATGTACAAACTTGCAGTTTTTAAAGTACTGTATTTTCATATTTTCTGTTTTCTAATTGTGTGTTTCATTGAACAGTGTGCTGTGTGACATCTTTGCTATAAGAGGGGGTGTTGGTCTTATCATTTCTTTGTTATCTGATATCTAATAGCCTAGAGGTATTCCTCTGTACTTTAAGTGCTAGCCACAAAGTTTGAGAAATCATTTTATGCTTAACTTCTGAGAGAGTTGCTTGGCTACAAAATGTACATTAGAAGCTGAAGTTAAGTAAACCTTGCAGTAGTGTATTTTAATCTTCTGTTAAGTACAAACTTGCAGTTTTGAAAGTACTGCATTTTTGTTTTTTTTCTTTTTCCTAATTGTGTGTATCATTGAACACTGTGCTGTATGTCTCTCTGTTGTAAGATGGGGTGGTGTTCTTATCATGTCTTTGTTATCAGGTATCTAATAGCCTAGAGGGATTCCTCAGTACTTTAAGTGCTAGCCACAATTTTTGAGAAATCATTTTATGCTCAAATTCTGAAAGACATGCTTGGCTACAAAAATCTGCATTACAAGCTGAAGTTAAGTGAAACTTGCAGTAGTGTATTTTAATCTTTTGTTAAGTACAACATTGCAGTTTTAAAAGTACTGTATTTTCATTTTTTTCCTAATTGTGTTTCATTGAACAGTGTGCTCTGTGGTTCTCTGCTATAGGAGGGGGTGGTCACGTCTTTGTTACTGGATATCTAATAGCCTAGAGGGATTCCTAAGTGCTAACCACAAAGTTTGAGAAATTATTTTATGCTCCACTTCTGAGGGAGTTGCTTGGCTACTAACATCTGCATTAGAAGCTGCAGTTAAGTGAAACTTGCAGTAGTGTATGTTAGTCTTCTGTTAAGTACAAACTTGCAATTTTAACAGTACTGTATTTTTATTTTTCTGTTTCCTAATTGTTTGTTTCATTGAACAGTGTGCTGTGTGGCTCTCTGCTATAAGAGGGGGTGGTGGTCTTATCACTTCTTTGTTATCTGATATCTAATAGCCTAGAGGGATTCCTCTGTACTTTAAGTGGTAGTCACAATGTTAGAGAAATCATTTTATGTTCAACTTCTGAGAGACTTGCTTGGCTACAAACATCTGCACTAGAAGCTGAAGTTAAGTGAAACTTGCAGTAGTGTATGTTAGTCTTCTGTTAAGTACAAACTTGCAGTTTTAACAGTACTGTGTTTTAATTTTTTCTGATTCCTGTATGTTTCATTGAACAGTGTGCTGTATAACTCTCTGCTTTAATAGGGGTGGTCACTTCTTTGTCAGCTTCTATCTAATAGCCTAGAGGGAATTCCTCTGTACTTTAAGTGCTAGCCACAAAGTTTGAGAAAACATTTTATGCTCAACTTCTGAGAGATTTGCTTGGCTACAAACATCTGCATTAGAAGCTGAAGTTAAGTGAAATTTGCAGTAGATTATTTTAGTCTTCTAAGTTCAAACTTGCAGTTTTAAAAGTACTGTACTTTCATTTTTATTGTTTCCTTAGCATGTGTTTCATTGAACAGTGTGCTGTATGACTCTCTGCTATAAGAGGGGTGGTGGTCTTATCACTTCTTTGTTACCTGATATCTAATAGTCTAGAGGGATTCCTCTGTGCTTTAAGTGCTAGCCACAAAGTTTGAGAAATCATTTTATGCTCAACGTTTGAAAGACTTGCTTGGCTACAAACATCTGCATTCGAAGATTATGTTAAGTGAAACTTGCAGTAGTGTATTTTAGACTTCTGTTAAGTATAAAATTCCAGTTTTGAAGGTACTGTATTTTCATTTTTTCTGTTTCCTAATTGTGTGTTTCATTGAACAGTGTGCTGTGTGGCTCTCTGTTATAAGAGGGGGAGTTATCCTTATCACTTCTTTGTTATCTGATATCTAATAGTCTAGAGGGATTCCTCTTTACTTTAAGTGCTAGTTTGAGAAATTATCTTATGCTCAACTTCTGAGAGACTTGTTTGGCTACAAACATCTGCATTAGAAGCTGACGTTAAGTGAAAATTGCAGTAGTGTATTTTAGTCTTCTGTTAAGTACAAGCCTTTAGTTTTAAAAGTCCTGTATTTTCATTTTTTTCTATTTCCTAATTGTGTATTTCATTGAACAGTGTGGAGTGTGGTTCTCTGCTACAAGAGGGTGTGGTGGCCTTGACACTTATTTGTTACCTGATATCTAATAGCCTAGAGGGATTCCCTGTACTTTAAGTGCTAGCCACAAAGTATGAGAAATTATCTGATGCACAAGTTCTGAGAGAATTGCTTGGCTACAAACATCTGCATTAGAATCTGAAGTTAAGTTAAACTTGCAGTAGTGTATTTCAGTCTTCTGTTAAGTACAAACATGCAGTTTTAAAAATACTATATTTTTATTTTTTATGTTTCCTTGTTGTGTTTCATTGAACAGTGTGCTGTGTGGCTCTCTGCTATAAGAGGAGGTGGTGGACTTGTCACTTCTTTGTTATCTGATATCTAATAGCCTTGAGGGATTCCTCTGTACTTTAAGTGCTAGCAATAAAGTTTGAGAAATCATTTTATGCTCAACGTCTGACAGAGTTGCTTGGCTACAAACATCTGCATTAGAAGCTGAAATTAAGTGAAACTTGCAGTAGGGTATTTTAATCTTTGGTTATGTACAAACTTGCAGTTTTAAAAGTACTGTATTTTCATTTTTTCTGTTTTCTAGTTGTGTGTTTCATTGAAAAGTGCACTGTGTGGCTCTCTGCTATAAGAGGGGGTGGTGGTCTTATCACTTCTTTGTTTTCTGATATCTAATAGCCTCAAGGGATTCCTCTGTACTTTAAGTGCTAGCCACAATGTTTGAGAAATCATTTTATGCTCAAGTTCTGAGAGGAGAGATTTGCCTGGCTACTAACATCTACATTAGAAATTCACATTAAGTGAAACCTGCAGTAGTGTATTTTAGACTTCTAAGTACAAGCGTCCAGTTTTAAAAGTACTGTATTTTTTTCTCTTTCCTAATTGTGTGTTTCATTGAACTGTGTGCTGTGTGGCTCTCTTTTATAAGAGTGTGTGGTGGTCTTATCACTTCTTTGTTATCTGATATCTAATAGCCTAGAGGGATTCCTCTGTACTTTAAGTGCTAGCCACAAAGTTTGAGAAATCATTTTATGCTCAACTTCTAAGAAACTTGCTTGGCTACAAACATCTACATTAGAAGCTGTAGTTAAGTGAAACTTGCAGTAGTGTATTTTCATCTTCTGTTAAGTGCAAACGTGCAGTTTTAAACGTACTGTATTTTCATTTTTTTGTTTCCTAATTGTGTGTTTCATTGAACAGTGTGCTTTGTGGCTCTCTTTTATAAGAGTGTGTGGTGGTCTTATCACTTCTTTGTTATCTGATATCTAATAGTCTAGAGGGATTCCTCTGTACTTTAAGTGCTAGCCACAAAGTTTGAGAAATCATTTTATGCTCAACTTCTGAGAGACTTGCTTGGCTACAAACATCTGCATTAGAAACTTACTTTAAGTGAAACTTGAAGTAGTGTATTTTATACTTCTGTTAAATACAAACTTCCAGTTTTAAAAGTACTGTATTTTCATTTTTTCTGTTTCCTAATTGTGTGTTTCATTGAACAGTGTGGTGTGTGGCTCTCTGCTGTTAATTTCCCACTCACCCTCTCTGTTCTTGTGTTGGTATTAGTTTTGATGGCTCTGGAATTGCCCGCCCCTCTTGTATATCTGTATTAGAACACTCCTCCTGGGTCCATCTCATTTGCTAACTTAACCGAGTACAGTGATATCATATTTTGAGTCTAGTGTTCACTTTACTTAATGCAGAGAGAATATATGAGAAGGCCAACCCACTTAGGTTCTTCCTTCCTCTCTCATTGTACTTAAAAAAATAGCACTGTATTCATCTGCTTTTACTGTATTTGTGTTTCCTCATATTTTATTTTGCTTTTCTTAAATGTACTCAACTTTATTTATTCTGCTGCATTTATTACTGCTTGGTAGTAGCCTGATTAAATTGAACTGTTATTCTACATCTTTTGATTTAAGCAGTTGGGCTTTATACAGGTTGTTTTACATTAAGAAGGTTTGTGGTCTGCACTGTTGTGGCAGGACAAGTAGCTTACATCCTTCTAAACTGGGAATTGCTGATTGAAGGCCCAATGTCTGCTATTCTAAAAGTGTATTAGTTCTGGCTTAAACACTTGAGCTTTAGGCCAGTTATTCTACATTAAGAGTGTTTGTGGTCTGCACTCTTGTGGGAGGAGAGGCTGGAATCTGCCCTTTGGAGCTGGGAATTTCTGGTCACAGGCTTATTGTGCCTGCTTATTTGAACTGTTTCTATCTGAAATTGGTGAGCTTTGTTGCTGTAGCATAGACCAGATTCAGGCCTGCTGAATCTAGCTTTATTTGTATAACTTGAGCACTGATCCAGGCCATCTTTTTTGGAGAAGGTTCTCCTGCACCCTAGTAGCAGGAGTGTGCAGTTAGAACTTGTCGCATTGAAGACTGCTGGAACAGGGCTCAGTTTTGAGCTTTTTTCTGGTTAATTGGGTTACTTGCTTAAATCAGTTTGTTCATTTTCTATTGTTTATATATATATATATATATATATATATATATATATATATATATATATATATATATATAGATATATATATAAATTGCACTGTATTCATCTGCTTTTACTGTATTTGTGTTTCTTCCTACTTTATTACTAGGGGCATTGACTACAACTCTGATCTGTGATATATAACAATAAGTATCCGTTTCTGTGCATTTAAAGTGTTTTTTTTTATTGTATCTGCTTTATTTTCTGAAAAAAAAAACAAATAAAACAAACCAAAAAATATATACTTGTTTCCCACCTTTCTAAGCTAGTATAGTCCAGTTTTCAGGTTAATGCTGAATTCAGAGCTGTGTTACAAATCTATCTGTTTGCCCAAACCTTACTTGGATAGAAGGAAGTTTCTCTGTTCACCTGTGACAGAGGGGAGCTTTGAGCAGCCTATCTGTCCCTGGAAGAGTGGTTTCAGCCCAGAAATTAGTAGTTTATTGGCCATTTTGGGCTAATTTCCATCTCTTTCATTTCCCTGCTATAAATACCGCATTTGCCCAGTTTTGCATGCCAGGCAGCACTGGTTAGCTAGGGTAAAACTATTCCCAGCTCCACTAAAACTAGACAACTAGACAAACTTTTAACTTCACTTCTCAGCCCGGCACTTTCTCAAAACTCATAGCAAGCACTTATAAACCCTAGTACTAGACCCTCCTGTACTGTACAGAAGGACAAGGCTCTCTATTCAACCTTACCAGCCATCCAGTAAAACAGTTCACTGTACCTATCCAGGCATGTCCAAAGGGCAGTTTCAGGTGTACTCTCTAGTCCAACTGGTGAATCTGGGCATTTTGAGGCAATGTTACAAGTGCCTCATGTACACAGACAACCCTCTCTTCCTACCACCAAACACTAATACATGCGAGAGATGCAATTATACAACCAAACTGGAGGCTAAGCTCTCTCAACCCAAGTCTGAATAAGACAGTCAAAAGGAGAAGGGAAATACTTGCATCACACCACCAGTCTCACATAGACCCATTAAACCAGTACTGGCAAAAAACACATATGAATACATAAAAACAAACTCGGAGGCTCTAAATAAAAATCTGAAAAACCAACAGACACCTCCAAAGCAAACATCCAAGCAACCTCCACCCTCAACACAAACCATGAAACACATACTTCACAAAACCAGTGTGCCATGCAATCACAGCCCTTAAGGCAAAATAACATACCCAACATACTAGTAATAGGTGACTCTATAGTCAGGCACACTGACGTCCCATTCGCTAGGCTGAATAAGAGAAGGTTACTGTTAGTTGCCTGTCGGGTGTCAGGATCTGCCACATAACACAAGCACTCAGGTCACTCCAGAACAAATATAAATATGACTCTGTCATTGTCCATGTTGGTGTGAATGACCTGAGCCATACCTTCCTGGACTACATGAAAAGAGACATGGAAGAGCTCTCTGATCACGTAGCCCAGGCTGGTATGACCCTGACCCTGAGTAGCATCCTGCCCCCACCAAGAATGATACCATGGTATAAAGAAAAAAATCTTGATTCCAGCAATTGGCTAAGTCTCTGGTGTCATTCAAAGGGGATCCAGTGTCTGTCTGCCTGGGATGACATGCTTGACAAGCCACGCTGCTTCACTAGAGACGGCTTGCACCTGTCACCCTTGGGCTTTTGAATACTGGCCAAGGCTCTTGCCACCCCCATAGTGCCTTTTTTAGGCAAGGCTCAAAAGACAAACCCACTGCTGTAAATAGCACAAGTAACAAAAATCTGAGGGTAATGCTACTCAATGCCAGAAGTCTAAACCTCAAAATGCAAGCACTCAAGGCACTCCTCAGTATGGAGAAAATCTATATATGTGCAGTAATAGAAACCTGGTTTAAGGCTCCAGAGAGCATCCCAGCACTACCAGGCTACAACTCATACCATACATTTTGGCCATAGAACCCAAACCGAAATACAAAAGGCAGGGGTGTATCCATTTTCATCAAGGATACCAAAACCATCAGGTTAGTGGCACAACACGATGCATCAGAGATTATCCACGTGCAACTAACAATGGGCAAAACTGCAATTCAAATTGCAGTTTGCTACAGATCACCCACCATGTCCCAGGACCCCCATTCCACATTTCTGGAAACAGTGGGAAACATAAAGGTCCTACTAAACACCCTGATATTGGGTGATTTCAATTACCAAAACATTAACAGGGAGAACTACTCAAGTACTAATTCCCTTGCCCAACATTTTTTAGAATTTATAAACTCAAACACCCTGGTTCAACTGGTCAACACTCCCACCAGAGGTGACAACATTTTGGACCTGGTTATCATCAACATGGGCGATCGGTGTTCCACACTGGAGGTCAACCCCTTGCTAGTTAAAATGACCATAAACAAATCACTTTGGATATCCACATTCCGCCTCCACCCCCCGACAAGGAAACCACTGTGAAAAACTTTTTAAAAGCAAACTTCACGTTACTTAAGACTGAGGTGGAAAGTTTCAAAGCCCCCTTGCTGAAGGATAATTCTGTCCAAGCTGCAACATCCTTTACTAATGCATTCTATGGGCACCTACAAGAATGCATGGACCGTGCCATCTCAAGCAAAACCAAGACTCACTCCTCCAAGAAAAGGAAACCAGTCTGGTGGACTCCCGCCATAAACAAGCTATACAATAGACGGAGGAAACTAGTACAGAAAAGAGTAAAATCCCAAGAAGAGAAGACATCCCTGATCAGTATCAGCAAGAAACTACGATCCCTCATAAAATCATCCAAGGTGAGCTTCAAAAGAAAAATTGCCAAGGACTCCAAAGATAACCACAAGGCATTCTTTAGCTATGTCAAGAATCTAAGTGGCAATGCTCAGATCTGCTCGGAGTTAGTGCAGAATGGCACAAAATACACTGAACCGACCAATATCGCCAACATCCTGGCAGACAGGTTCAGTGTAAACTTCACGCCTCTCTCACCCCCAAAAGGGCCCATAACCATACCAGAAGAATGTAGAGTCCCTGAAATCACAGACACTCAGGTTAAAACAGCTCTCTCCAAAGCCAAAAACACAGCATCAATGGGACCGGACGGTGTCCCAGGCTGCATCCTACACAAGCTCAAAGATGAACTAACCCCTCACCTAAACACACACTGTTCAAACTCAGCCTCTCCACAGGCTATGCACTAATAGAGTGGTGTACAGCAATGGTTATTCCGCTCCAGAAAGGTGGAGCCACAACAGACCCCGGGAACTATCGCCCTATAAGCCTGACTAGCTTGGTCTGCTAGGCTATGGAGTGCATCATCATGGAACTCATTAACAGAGACATTGGGAACCTCCAAACACTGGACCCTACCCAGTTCAGCTTTGTTAAGGGCAGATCATGCCTCCTAAACTTGGTGGACTTCTTTGAGACAGTTACCAAGGCTATAGATGAGGGAAAAGTGGTACACACAGCCTACCTAGACCTCTCAAAAGCCTTCAACACCATTCCCCATTCTGGTATTATAGACAAGCTCACCAGCCTGAACATAAACCCCTACATCACAAGATGGGTTGCCAACTGGCTCATGGACAGAACCCACATGGTGAGAAGTTGCGGGAGCTAGGTCTGACTCTAAACCGGTTACAAGTGGCATTCCCCAGGGCTCAGTCCTAGGACCCCTCTTGTTCAGCATATACTTCTCAGAGGTACAGGCAAGCACATGAGGACTATGGCTGACCAAATTTGCAGACGACTGCAAACCAGGGGCTATAATTGACTCACCAGCTGACACAGACATCCTCCAAGAGGGTCTCACTGAGATGGATACCTGGTGACAAAATCATGGCCTCAAGCTAAATGCCAAAAAGTGCATAGTCATCCCCTTTGGAAAAAACAAAGTACCCACAAACTACCACATAGGTGGAAGTCCCCTAAATATGAAAGATGTAATAAGGGATCTGGGGACCCAAGTAGATAGTAATCTCACCTTTGATAATCACATTGCCAAAGTGGTTAGAAAATCCTTCTATGTGGCCTACCTAATTACAAAAGGGTTCGCATCCAGATCAAAAGAGGTCATTGTGCCCCTCTACTCATCACTCATCAGACCAATCATAAAGTACAATGCCCCATTTGGGATGTACCTTACAAGACACCTGCAACAGCTGGAAAGACCACAGAAGTACCTCATAAGAGGATCACTGGCCTCAAACAGATGCCCTATGCAGCTCGACTGAAGAATCTCCAGCTGTACTCAGTTGCATACCTCCTACTCAGAGGTGATCTCTGCCTGACATACAAGGCCATGTCCAACCCAGAATTGATGGACATGCTCCACCTAAAGAAAACCTTATCCCCTTGAGCCACACACTCTAGGGATCTAAACCTTATCACAACAATAAATAGGATGTGCTGGAGGGATAGATTCCTGTCCCAGAGACTTCCCATGCTTTGGAACAAGATTCCAATCTACATTAGGCAGAGCTCCTCGCTAACACTCTTCAAAAGAAACCTTGACGAGTGGATGGGAAACAAAAAGTTTACCCCGGGGATCACTTCAGTGGCTCTGCTGGACAGAGGCACAGGGAACTAATCTAAGGGGGCGGCGAAAGCCAACACATTCTGGCTAGGCTTATAAATGCCTTCGGGCAGATAGCCTAGTTCCTACCTACGAACCTATAAATTTGTTTTATCTAAATCACTAATCCTTTTTAACACTCCTATTCCTATATGTGTTAAAAAAATGAAATATCACATTTTGTGGTCTATACTACCTACAGCAAGAAAGGCTATAACTCAGATTTAGAATAACAAATCTATACCCTCCTTCAAAAACTTATAAATATTGCAACTGAAGTCTGTCACCTGGCAATCATTACAAGTAAGTCAAGAACAGCCAGGATTACCTCTTGCTGCAATGCATGGATAAAACCTAAGAACTGCTTGACAAGCAAAATTAACTACATTTTACATTTAATGTAATATATATTAATTTGAATGACTTGATGGTTAACGGAAACTCCTGTAAATATTTTTTTTTTCTTTTGTGTGTGAGGTTTAGTTGATTTTTTTTTTTTCATTTATTATGTTCACAAATCTCTGATTGTAAATATTGTTGTGATTATTTTACAAATTGAAAATCCAATAAAAACTTAAAAAAAGAATAGGAAATTGGTGGAGTTGAAGAAGAATGGCAGTGCTCAACACAGCATGTGTCAGGACCACAGAACAGATATGTGGTTGAGCCAGGTACGGAAATAAGGTACATAAGGCAAGCTGGTGGTAGAATGCAGAAAGTCCAGGAAGTCATCAAAAGAAAAAAGGAGTGCAGGAAAAAGTGGGAGATAGAAAAGGCAGACCAGGCTAGGAATGATTACTGGTTGGCTAACAAAGAGGCTAAGAAAAGAGTTGTAAAAGCAAAGAACAAGGAATCAGAGGTACTCTACCAGCTTCTGGAAATTGACTCAGTAGTTTGCACAAAGAAACCACCGTATATCCAGTTGCAAGGCAAAGGCAGAAAAATAAAAAAGACAGACACCCTTCATAAAGGATGTCAACAACAACCTGCTTACCAATTCACAAGATATTAAAGGCAGATGGACGGAATACTTCCAGCTGCTTCTGAATGAAAATCTCATAGAAGCTGTACTACCCCAGACACAGCCTACAATGAGAGCAGAAGAGGAATCCATCATAGAATAAGTAAGGACAGCACCTCTTGTAAGTAAAATGAAGCCAGGGAAAAGCAGCAATCTCAGATGAGGTCACAGCAGATATGATAAAGATGCTGGGTGAGATGGAGAAGAAATGGCTCCTAAGGGTACTCATAACAGTGTGGAGTGAAAGACGTATCTCAGATGAATGGAAAATAAGCATACTAGTACCAATGGACAAGAACAAAGGGGACATCCACAACTGTGGCAGTAGACAGATATCAAACTCCTGTCACATTGCATGAAAGTTCTGGAGAAGTTGCTTGATAAACAGATACACAGAGTACTAGAAAGTAAGATGGGAGATGAACAGTTCAGGATGCAGTACAACTGATCCGATGTTTTCAGTGAGACAGATAGTTGAGAAGAAGCTAGAGATAAGAAAAGAGTCCAGATAGGCATTCCTAGATCTGGAGAAAGCGTATGACAAGGTCTCAAGAAAGCTGATTTGGGCTATTCTGAGGTAGTTCAAAGTCCCAGAAATATCGGTAGAATTAATGCAGACTATGTACAAGGACCCAATGACTCAAGTAAGAACAGTTTTCTGTCTAACAGAGGGATTCCCAGTGGGAGTGGGTGTGCATTGGGGTCCATACTGGTGCTGGATTACATTAGCAATCAGGTCAGAGGGGACAGATCAACAAAGTTGCTTTAAGCAGACAATGTGACATTAAAAGCAGACTCTGAGCAAGAACGTCAGCAAAAGACATGGGAATGGAAAGCAAAACTGAAGGCACATGGGATGAAAGTGAGTACAGACAAATACTCACTTTCATCCCCTATATAACAGATAAGACAGTGGTAATAGCAAATTGGGGAAATCAAAAGAAGCTCAGAATTGGGATAGAAGGGAAGATACTGGAACAGGTTAAGAGCTTCAGGTATCTGGGAAAGGTGGTTGAGGAGAAGGGATGTCTAAATGAAGAGGTGAAAGGTAGAATCAAAGGGTCTGCAGCCAACTGGTATAGAGTTTCAGGTGTAGTATATGACAGAAGAATGCCAAAGAAGCTGAAAACTATGGTGTACAAAATAGTGGTGTGATCAGTACTACTGCATGGTACAGAAAGCTGGGCAGTAAAGGCAGAGCAGAGCAGATGAGAAAAGCTATAGGTGATGGAAATGAAGTGCCTGGGATGGGTGGTAAAATGCACAGTGTGAGACAGATGAAGAAATGAGGACATAATAGCAGAAGCCAAAGATGCACCAATTGCAGAAATGACCAAAGAGAAAAGATTACTGTGGTTCAGGCACACGTGCAAAAAAGCAGAAGACAATCTTGTGAAGAAGATTTGGAACATACTGGAAGAAAGCAAGAGGAAATGAGGGTATCCAGCAAATAGATGGATGGACTGTGTGAGAGAAGTTCTGCTGCAGTCAGGCATGGGTGTCAAAGTAGGCAGGAGTGTGGCAATGATTCGAGAGAGATGGTAACAGTTAACATGGCACCCCAAACCCATGTACAAAATGAGAAAAAGGGGGATTGATGATGATGATGACCCTCCTCAACTGTCCAGATTTTTGCCTAATATTTTGGTCTTTTCCTCATAAAATTTATGTTTTTCTGGCAAATCATGGAGGATTGAAGTAAATAAATAATGACATACATTTAAATTTCAGACTTCATATCTTTCAGAAAATGAATGCTAACACAAATCCCGTTATTACATCAACTTTCTAGGTTTATAAGAGCAATATTTAAAATCTGTCCTTATATTTATGCCTTTGCCCACTGATTAGTTTGGGCTTTGTCAGGATTTCTTGCACTAAGAGGTTGAGAGGTATGTTCAGGGTACTTCTGAAGATTCAGAAGGAATCCCCAAAATCACTGTGATGGCACTCTTTGGCCCAGGCAGCTGTGGTTTCCCTTCTTTTGAAAATGGCCAGGGGCAGTTACCACAAGCTTCCTCACAGACTGGATCTACTCACACAAGCACAGGGGTGTTTAATATACCCCCCCCTGTCAGTCAGCATCAATTGACCATCTTTCAGCACCTGCTTGCTGAGGACATGCAGCAGGTACTACTGGAGGCAAGAAAGCCTGCTACTAGAAAATCATATATTAGTAAATGAAAAAGGATTCCTAGTTGGTACAAACAACATAACTAGAACCCATTCAGGAATAGTTGTTCTCTGGATTTACAATATCTGTGTGAAATGTTATCCTGTGGCATTTTTTTTATCCCTCTACCAAGGTTAATTTATCAGCCATTTCAAAATATCTGCCCATAGATCCTCCATTTTCAATGCAGTTTCATATAAAAAATGTTTTTGAAAGGGGTTTAGTCCAAGAGGTCTCCAAGTAAACCAGTCATCCCTCCTTGGGGTCTTAATTTTCTGTTAGAGAAGATAACACTTGCTTCATTTGCACAAGCTAAACTGGCTGACTTTAGGCTCTTAACGTGGAAAACAGTTTTACTGATTGCACCGGCCTCTGGAAGAAGAGTATCTGAGTTGCAAGCTCTAATTGGAAGAAACTGTTGCAAAAGAGAGTAAAATCCCATGAGTGGAGGAGCTCCCTGGTCAGCCTCAGTAAGAAGCTGCGATCCCTGATAAAATCCTCCAAAGCTAGTTACAAATACAAAATCGCCACTGATTCCAAAGACAACCACAAAGCATTCTATAGCTATGTCAAGAATCTCAATGGCAACACTCAGATCTGCTCTGAGGTACAGCACAATGGCACTAAATATACAGACCCAACTGATATTGCCAACATCCTGGCAGATAGCTTCAGTGCTAACTTCACCCCCTCTCATCCCCTAAAGAGCCCATCTCTATACTGGAAGAATGCAAAATTCCTGTAATCACAGCTGCACAGGTAAAAACCACACTCTCCAAAGCCAAGAACACAGCATCCATGGGACCAGACAACATCCCAGGCTGCGTTCTGCATGAACTACAGAACGAACTGGCACCCCACCTAAGTACCATGTTCAATCATAGCCTCACCTCAGGCTTTGTGCCTGCTGAATGGCGCACAGCGACAGTTATCCCACTCCACAAGGGGGGAGCCACCACAGACCCCGAGAACTACCACCCCATTAGACTGACGAGCCTCGTCTGCAAGGCCATGGAACGTATCATTATGGAACTTATAAACAAAGACATTGGTAATCTCCAAACTCTGGACCCCACCCAGTTTGGATTTGTAAAAGGCAGATCATGTCTCCTAAACCTGATAGACTTCTTTGAAGCAGTCACCAAAGCTGCAGACAAGGGTAAGGTGGTTCACACAGCCTATCTAGATCTTGCCCAGGCTTTTGACACTATCCTCCACTCTGGAATTATAGATAAACTCACTAAACTAGGTATAAATCCCTATGTCACAAGATGGGTTGCCAACTGGCTCACTGACAGAACCCACACTGTGAAAGTAGCAGACTCCAAATCCGACGTCAGACCAGTGACAAGTGGAGTACCACAGGGTTCAGTCTTGGGTCCTCTCCTGTTTGGTATCTACTTCTCTGAAGTACAGGCTAACACAGAAGGTCTTTGGCTGATGAAGTTCGCAGATGACTGCAAACTAGGAGCCATAATTGAAACTCCTAATAATGTGGACATCCTACAAAAGGGCCTCACTGAGACAGATGCCTGGTGTCAAAGTCATGGCCTCAAGCTCAATGCCAAAAAGTGCATTGTCATCCCCTTTGGTAAAAACTCTGTACCCATGAACTACAACATAGGTGGTAGTATACTTAACACCAAAAGTGTGATAAGAGACCTTGGGACACAGGTGGACAGCAGTCTCTCCTTTGATAATCACATCACCACAGTAGTCAGGAAATCCTTCTACGTGGCACACCTCATCGCAAAAGGTTTCTCATCCAGAAAAAAAGAGGTCATTGTTCCCCTCTTCTCATCACTCATTAGACCCATTATAGAGTACAACGCCCCTTTTGGTATGTACCTCACAAGACATCTACAACAACTGGAAAGGCCACAGAAATACCTCACAAAGAGGATTACTGGCCTCAAACAGATGCCCTATGCAGACCGTCTCAAAAAACTCCAGCTTTACTCCGTCGCATATTGCCTACTCCGAGGTGATCAATGCCTAACATACAAAGCTATGTCAAACCCAGAGCTGTTAGACATGCTCCACTTAAAGAAAACCCAATCCCTCTGAGCTACACGCTCTAGGGACCTAAACCTTGTCACCACAATAAACAGAACATGCCAGAGGGATAGATTTCTGTCCCAGAGACTTCCCATACTCTGGAATAAACTACTTATCTATATCAAACAAAGTTCCTCATTAACACTCTTCAAGAAACATCTTGATGATTGGATGGGAAATAAGAAATTCACCCTGGGGATCACCTCTGTGCTCTGCTCGACAGTGGCACAGGGCCGGTAGCCTAGTACCTACCTATGAACCTATGTTGAGTCAATCCTATCTCATTTTCCACAGGGACAAGGTTTCTTTGAGAACTAATCCTTCTTTTATGTCAAATGTGATATCCAAGTTTGCTTTAAGCCAAACTATCCATCTCAATATTTTCTTTCCTGAACCTGACATGAGGGACAAAGAATAATCCATGCCTTGGATGCCCACAGACAACTCAGATACTATCTCGACAGAACTAAATTTTTTAGATCTTCAGATCAATTGTTGCTCATTTCTTGTGAAAGTAAGAAGAAAGGGCAACCTGTGTCAAAATGGATTATTTCTAAATGGTTGTCTAAGGCTATTATATTTTGTTATACTCACCACAACAAAATTATTCCAGGCAGGGTCAAGGTCAACATTACTAGGGTTTTGGCTTCATCTATGGCAAATGGATGGATTCCAAAAGTATTCTAGAACCTGCTGCTTGGCCCACTGTATATACTTTTGTAAAGCAGTATAAGCTTGATTCCTTCGCTAGGTCCAAGTCAGGCTTTGCAGGAACCATTCTTCAGGGGCTCCTGGACTGCTGTCCTTTCACCTTCCAAATGTCGTACGCTAGGGTAATCTATGCATGTATCTAAGGCTACTGTAGCAGTGATCAAGCTGCTGAACATAGTACAGTTGTGTAAGTAAACTAACCATAACAACAGATGTTTGAATGATCACTGCTACATTAATCACTCCATCCCTCCACCCCCCCTTTGTTTTTTTATATGTTTTTATGCCAGGGCATGGATATCTATTTTTGTTTTTCTTTGTCCTTTCAGGGCTCAGCCTCCCCTCTCTCTATTGGCAGTAAAGCTCTAAAGGGCTTCACACCTAAACTTGTCTTTTATTCAACTCAGCTTGAGCAGCCTGACAGTTTTGGGTATGTGAAAAGTGTCCTGAAGCTTTGGAAGCAGTCTGGCTATTATATCCTTGGCAGGATAAAACCTGTATAACTAAGGCTACTGCAGCAGTGATCATTCAAGTATCTACTGTTATGATAAGTTTACTGCATGGCAAAAGACATTCTTCCAGTATCAGTGTATACTGTTTTTACCTTTCTCTACGCATTTATAGTGTAGGCAAAACCACATGCTGACACACTAATTTTTTCAAGGAGTGGTAAAGCTAGGATGCTGAAAGTCTTCAGGCTGCTAGGGTATTACAGAAACTAAAAAATAGTTTTGCAAGACTGTGCCTGGCATAATGCCTCCTTTCGGTATCAGTGCATACTGTTTTTAGCTTTCTCTATGCATTTCCAGTATTAACTACTTGCCTAAACATTAATTTTCTCAAACAGCGGTAAAGGTGGGAGGCTGAAACCCTGCAGGCTGCTAGGGTACTATGCACACTGAAAAGGGCTATACAAGATTATGCCTTGCATAACTCCATTCAGTATCAGAGTATACTCTTTTTAATTTTCTCTTTGCAATTACAGCTTACAGAAAACTACATGCTGAAACATTCATTTTCTCAAAGAGTGGTAAAGCTACAAGGCTGAAGCTCTGCAGGCTGCAAGGGTACTATGCACACAACAATCTGTACAGTAATCACCACAGACACATGACCCAAATCATCACTAAATGGTGATTACTTGACAACTCCAAATCATATGACCTCACCTCTGATGACATGACTAAAAACCCTCAGTCATCGAGTAAGAGGTTTGACTCAGACTGTAAGAGCTGATCCTCTGAAAGCATGAAGGTGACCAGTGGAGTTCTACAGAGATATGTGCTGGAACATTTGCTGTTCAGTATCTACTTCACAGACCTCCACTTATCTAACAAGGACCTTTGGTCAACAAAGTTTGCAGATTGTAAGCAGGGAGCCATCAAAAAGTCTCCCTTCTGATATACATGCACTCCAGCAGCAGGTTACACTCATCAATAGGCGATGTACTAGAAATGGGCTCAAGCTCAATACCACAAAAGTGCAGTATTGTAGCATATGGAAAGCACAGCCAAGCAACAGCTTACAGCATAGATAACTCACCACTTCAAAGTGAAAAGGTCATGAGAGATCTGGGCACATAAGTGGGCAGGTCACTTACATTTAACCATCATATTACAATGGTGGTTAGGAAATCCTTTTACCTTGCAAAGCTCATGGAGAAAATGATTTCTTCCAGATCAAAATAAGTCCTAACCTCCCTGTACTTAGCATTAATTAGACCCATCATGGAGTACAAATTCCACTTTTAAATATACCTTACTAAGCATGTCTAGCAATTGGAAAGACTCCAGAGGTTTGTAACTAAAAAGATCAGAGGCATAAAAGAGGTTAACTACAAAGAAAGACAGCTGGCTTTATCCCTTATTTCAGTTTCATTTTGGATGCTTGGGTCTATATTATATTCTCGAAAGTTGACAATTTCAAATCTGACATTGTCGACACGAGAATAGCGAAAACGCACTACATCGAATGTTTAAATGGAAAATCTCCATAGGGGGAGATTTCTGTTTACTTCAATGTAATGCATTCTCGGAATTGGTATATTTAAGTAGGGGGGCGGGGGGTGCAGGGGGGCTTGTCTCCCTGCCTACGGACTATTTAGTTTTTTTTTTTTTTGATGGTATAAGACTTTGATCAGTAAAGTTCGATCTTTACTGATTTGAAGTCTTAAACCTTCAAGATTATAATATAGACCCGAATGCTTAGGGGTGATGTGTCTTTCTCACAGGGTTGTAAGGGATTCTACACACTAAGAACTCTTGAACCTCAAAAAATTCAATAGCCCAGCTAACACTAGAGGCAAAAATCTAAAGCTACTCTAAGACAAAGAAGAGGGATAGATTTGGCATACAGTGCCTATCCATTCCCTGTAACAAACTTCTCCAAGTTAAGCAGTGTGACACACTATCTGCCCTCAAGAAGGAGCTGAACAACTGGATGGATGTTCATCAATTCACTCGTGATATGTAAGAGTTTCCTTAAAATTATTGGTAGGGTCTAAGTGTAGTAACAGGCAAGGCAGAAATGGCCTCAGGGTTCAGTTGCCTTGTAATTTCTGTGATCAACCTTTAGACCAAGTTGATCTTTAATCAGGTGCACTGCATGTTTAAATGTGTCATTTGTGTAGAAGAATCACTTAAAAGTATTCAAGTCCAAAACCAATTCACCACTCAAGTTCAGGACAGTATGAGTCGCCCTCCTCTAGGTATGTCCACAAATACTCATCTGATCCTGAAAGTCTTACTGTAGAACTGTAGGATAAGTAGTTATTACCTTATAAAGTACTATTGCCCATGCCTCTATAAAGGCACAGCACAACAAATAACTTCTAGGTGCATGTGCACCAGCAGACGTATTCTTTCTGCAGTATACAGTCCCACTGAGATGACCAGGCTATTGACCACCCTATCCCTGTCATTCTGCTATGCTGCCCAATAAAGACTCAGTTAACCATTTTCTTACCCATTCCCATATAATGTCAGCTTGTGAGCTGGGGAATATAATCTCACTCACTAAGCATTTGTGCCATGGCAAGAAATGGAACCTGTTATACCTGTCACTGACAGGCATGCTGTTTCATAATAGGTTACTTTGTGGGCATGGACAGTGTTCACTCCTTGGACTTTAACATGCTGTGGTGCAGTACGTTGCTGAGAATGAATATCTGCTGACTTAAACTGTACTTTTTATGGTGGAGACCCTCCTAATTTAGGTGAGTGAAATGTAGACTGGTAGTGATTGCCTAATCAATATGTAAGCCAAAGTCAGAATTGTTTTGTTCAGAATATCTAGTTCACTGAATTGTAGTCTTGTTGTCCTTATCTTCCATCTGCTGCCCTTCTACTGAAGAATAATCACCACAGTTTGCAATTATCTGCATGTCAGCTTGGAAAATATGCTGGCTTGCAAATTATTGCTGAGGCTACTAATCCCTTTGTGCTTCCCTGCTCTGAATCCACAGCCACTTTTAAATGTTGCTCTCAGTTTTCATCTCAGTCTTTGCATAAAATTCACAGTTCCTGTCTTTTCGTACATTTTATAGGTTCATAGGTAGGTACTAGGCTATCTGCCCAAAGGCATTTATAAGCCTAGCCAGAATGTGTTGGCTTTCACCTCCCCCTTAGACTAGTTCCCTGTGCCTCTGTCCAGCAGAGCCACTGAAGTGATCCCCGAGATAAACTGTTTCCCATCCACTCATCAAGATTTCTTTTGAAGAGTGTTAGCGAGCAGCTCTGCCTAATGTAGATTGGGATCTTGTTCCAAAGAAACGGAAGTCTCTGGGACAGGAATCTATCCCTCCAGCATGTCCTATTTATTGTTGTGGGGAGGTTTAGATCCCTAGGGTGTGTGGCTGACGGGGATAAGGTTTTCTTTAGGTAGAGCATGTCCATTAATTCTGGGTTGGACATGGCCTTGTATATCAGGCAGAGATCACCTCTGAGTAGGCGGTATGCAATTGAGTACAGCTGTAATTTCTTCAGTCGTGCTGCATAGGGCATCTGTTTGAAGCCAGTGATCCTGTTGGTGAGGTACTTCTGTGGTCTTTCCAGCTGTTGCAGGTGTCTTGTAAGGTACATCCTAAATGGGGCATTGTACTCTATGATTGGTCTGATGAGAGATGAGTAGTTTTGACTAACATTTCATAATTACTTACACAATAAAATGTGTAGCAATAATTGCAACATTTTCACAAAATGTTCACTGTATCATAAGAAATACCTTAGTTACTTTTCAGTGATTTACTGTAAGCTTGGTTTCATCACTCTTAGTTATGTGTTAAAGTTGGTTAATCACATAAATTCAGTTAAAACAAACATTTTCAGTGGCAAAGAGAATTCCACAGTAGCTGTTATCCCCCATTCATCTTGATGAGGTGACAAAAAGAAATGAAAATGTTGCTATTAAACTTGATGATCCTGTGCAAATAGGTTCATTCTATATGTCTGAGAGACCCCCTACTATCAGTCTTATACACAGAAGAGATTAGACATGCATTTTACAAATCTTACAGGCGTGTTACAAAGACATGCATCTGGAGCATTTCTCCCCGGGCCTCCACTGAAAATTGGCTTTGTTCCAAGTTGGACTTTCCAGGTTAACAAATGATAAATAAATAAAATAAATAAATTAGAATTTCAATGTATGAAAAATAGTGCAAAAGCCATTGTTGGTGGAGTATATCATTGTAGGTGGTGATATGTTGAAGTTCCTAAAGGAGTTTTGGCTTACTAGAGAACACATAGTCAAAAGCTGCAAGACAGTTAAGTGAAGCATTGTTTACACACACAGACACATACACACAGACATATATATATATATATATATATATATATATATATATATATATATATATATATATATATATATATGTGTGTGTGTGTGTGTGTGTATATGTGTGTGTGTATGTGTAATATGTATATATGGGTTCCATTCAGAATTTTAAAGCTCAAAACTTCGAATTTCATATTATCGAAGATCATATGTTCGAAGTTTCAAAACTTGGAAATCCTGAATGGAGAGTGTCATTTTGCTTCTGCACATAATTCAAATCCAGAAAGCTTAAAGGGCTGTATTTTAGAAAAAATAGGAATGTCATTAGGTGAATGTGGGAATATTAAGAATAAATTGCTCAGTAAAGAAACTTTCCTTATTTTAAAGTATAACACCTTAGAAACTTTTGGGTTGAACAAAGAATGTAATTGGAAATATGTGATTTGAATTAATTAATTGACTGATTGAATAATTGATTTATTGTAATTTTTATACTACCTAAGATGAGATGATGATGGTAAATGTTATACTCATTGAAGGCTTTCAGCCAAAGCACTATGTCTAAATAAATTTGGTGAGCTTTTGAGATCCATGACCAGAGTTTTTTTTTTATTGCTTTATTACTTTTTTGCTGCTTATTCATTGTTTATGTTTGAGAGATACATGGTTGGCTAGCAATCCTCCAAAACTGAGTAGATAAGTACTCTATTGGGAATACCTTCAACTTCATCACTTTTGTGAGAAGAAAAGTTTTCCTTTTCTATCAGAAATTCATGGTAGGAGGTATAACTGGTGCCACTAAAAATTTGCCTCAAATCTTAAATTTTTAAGTCTTAGTTCCCTCTGGGAAATGCCTTTCAAATAAATACTTTTTATGAGAAAAAGTTGTACTTTTTGTCAAAACATTTGGTCAAGGACTAGAACTTGTGGTTTTGGGAGTTTCATTAAAAAATTTTACATCAAAACTTATTTTTCTAGTCAAGTTGTTTCATTGACTTTCCTAGTTCTGCTACTTACTTGTTAGACACCTTTTGTAGTTGACAGATGGTTCTGGTAACCTAGGGAAATTCCCTTCTAATTGATCACTTTTTGTAAGTGTTACTTTTCTGTCATGAAGTGTTAGAGGCTGGGGCTTGTGTGTTAGGTAGTGGTCACTAAAAACATTTAACTCAAAATGTATCCTTTCTGTCAGGAATTAAGACTGAATCTTCAGGGCTCTGCTAGCCACTTATCAGACAACTTTTACAGCAAGGACTTGGACATGGTTCCCTGTAACACGATCATTCTCACCTCAAACTTCAAGAAGAGAAAAGTTATATTGGGAGGCTTCAATCTTGATTCCAGCTTCCCCTTTACCTCAATCACTGGGTGACTCCACTGTGGCCATCTTGTGGTCCTCAGTCCTGATCTGTTTGTTTCATTCTCTCTGGTGCTGCTTCTCGGGAAGCTACTAAGGAGCAGGAGGTGGGCATGTTCTCTGTGGCTGTTCAGCTGCACTTTTCCGCTAAAAGACACCACTCTTGCTGCAATGAAGAAGGGACCTGGCAATCCTACTTTGATAAGCTGCTCACTCACAAAGGTGAAGGAACCATAAAGCTAGACATTGATCTTCTCCTTAAACTGATGAGTAGGATTGGCTGGATTTTGCTAAAAGGTCTATTTGGAGCCTTTCAGTCTTTAAATGCTGAGTCTTCCTCTCCTATAAAAAAAAAAAAAAAAAAGATTTTCCTTTCTCTCTGCTACTGATTCTCAGTCGGGGAGACAAGAATTAGACTTAGACTATGTTTTTCAAGTTCCCACTCCATAGAATGGGGACTCGGATTCTAAAGAAAATTATTCTTCATATTCCCTTCCTGATGAGTTGTCCTTTTTTTGATACTATTGCCAGAATGAAGGATTTGTATCAGTGAGAACAAAAAGAAATGCCAGAATCTCAGCAAAGATATTATGATTTGCTACAGATGGAGTTTTCTCAACTCACAGCAGTTCCACTTGTATTGCCAGCCTTATTTGATGCTTTCTTTGCAGCCAGCAGTTTGCTAATAGTCAGTCAGCCACCTGCTCCCAGAAAGTCTAATTTATTTAAGGTACCCTAGACCAAGACATTTTTGTTCTAACAGCAAGTCAGACCTTAAAATAATTTCTCTGTGAAAACTCTTTATAACAGCTAGCCATATTCCTTCTGACAGGCTAGGAAAAGCCTTTGACAGGTTTTATAAGAAAGATTATACTTATTCCACCTCAGCCATCAGAAAAGTGAATTGTCAAGCTCACATTCTAAGTTCCTGCTTGCCTTCCTTTGTCAATAGGAGAACATTAATTGCTGACCTCTCTTCTTCAGAGACTAAAGCATCTCTGAATTGCTTAGTATCTTCTGTGTGCCAGGTAACCAAAAATTCCTTAATTTCTGCTTCTGAAATTGCTGATGCAGTTTCTAGAGCAGCTGTCACTGGGTGATTAATGAGAAGATTTGCATAGCTAGATTCTCAAAATTTACCAAATTATGTTAAAGCAGAGATCCTGATTTCTGCCCTGAATAAAGAACTATTTGTTTCTTCCTCTCCTAAGGTCCGTAAAAGTTTTGATGAAAGATAAAAGTTAATTTAGGGGTTACTCAAATTTTTCAACCATCCTTGTCAAAATATAATGAATGATTTTCTTCCAGTTGAAGAATAAACATTCCCAACAAGACACAGATAAATAGTAAACATTTCCAACAAGGCACAGATAAACAGCATTTCAGATAGCAATTGGGGGGGGGGGGTCAAAGAAGAAAGAAGGATCTTCCCAAAACAAATGGTAGTCTAAAAAAACAGACTGACTATATGCCCCTTTATGTGATTTCTCCTCACCACCCTGGCAATCCTCTAAATCTTTCATTGGCTAGGTCTTCACTTCTCTTTTTGGCACCAGATAACTTCAGATGCTAGGGTTCTGAAAATCAAAAAGGCCACAGCTGCTGCTGGGGTTCTATTCCTACTTTTCAAGCGATTACTCTACACCTCCACAGGCAAGCATCTCTGGTGCTTAAATCTTAGATAAGATGCTGTCTCAGGGGTTTATTTATTTTATTTTATTTTACATTTGTTTGTCGGGAAAGTCCTCAGAGGATGCCCAGGGAGAAAAGCTTCTCATAGAGACATTACATAGATAGTGAAATAGACATAAATGAAACATTTCATAAAAGCATGGACATAAAAACATTTTGATACAACAGTGAAGATACATAGTAAGGAATCTTAATTACAGTAGTTACAAACAAAATGGAATATAGGTAGTACTAGCTGAATTTGTCACCAGTTACAGTAGAACAGTTGTACAAAACATAATGAGCATCAAGTCCAGTGTTACTTTGTGTACCCTGTTGCTTGCATTTGGTCAAAGAGAGTTGAAGTAATTATACAGTAGTTTATGTAGTTAGTGATGATGATTGAGGAAGCAGAGATTATGTCAAATCACTTGTAATGACATTATGTGGTAGTAGATGACAGAATGCTAAAAAGGGTAAAAAAGAGGATACTGTAGGTAAGTAGTAGCTGTTATATAATCTGCTCTGCTAGATCAAACAGGGAAAAGATTGTATTCAAGAATCTTACAGATGCCAAAGAATGACAGAATGGTAAAATAGAATGGTCTCTTTAAAATCGATGTGTTTGAGATAATTATTTTATTTTTAAGGAATTTTACTGGCTGTGTGATATCATGTGACTATTTTACTTTTGTATTTAAATGTGTTCTTAATTTGATTTGTAGTACTGATGAAGCATTCTATCCGAAAGCTTTATCATTAAAGTTTTGATGTGATTACACATTTTTTTATCTTTAAAGAATGACAGAACATAGAGATATGTCCTAAACTTTTACTTCCTAAACCATCACATCAAAACCCCAAAGTTCAAAATGCTGTCAATAGAATCTCTGTTACCTTTAAATCTACCTCTCAGTTTTCTAATAACCTTGGAATTAAATTATGGTTAAAGTCACTTCTCAAAGATTTCAGTTGCTTTTTTGCATTTTTCTGTGTCTGGTTTATGTTTTCAGTTCTCTGCTTTGCTCTTTGGTTCATCTGACTCCTGTAATAGCCCATCTCAGATTGCATGGCACTCAGATATTCCCATATTTAGAGTACTTTATTTTTGTAGATATTTTCACAAGTTAGTAAGAACTCTGGCTTGGGTAAAAAAAAAAAAACTTTTTTTCTCACCCTGTGTATTTAGGAATATCTCAGAATTCTAGGTTCTGTGGCCTCTACTATGCTAATGATTCTTTTAGTAAAACTTCACATGAGTGGAATTCAGTGCTTCACAATATCAGTTTGGACTTAACACCAGCAGCCTTTCACTGCAGAGTTCAGTGCTGGAGTTTGTGAAAATGGAACTACTCTAGTGGATGAATCAGGTGTCTGTCAATTCAGGGCTCTTTTTTCCCCTACCAACTCATATTCAGTCTGTAACAATAGATACCTCAGACTTTGTTTCGGGAGCTGTGTTCAATGGGGTAAATGTCCGGTACTTATGGAACAAGCCAGACAAATTAAACCTATTAAATGTCAAAGGAATTATGGATCTAATAAATGCCCTTAAATCTCTAATCTATCATGGGACTTCAGACCCTCAGCTAGTATTCACAGACAACAGCACCATGATGTGCTACAAAAACAAAAGGAGGGGGACTGGGTCCTATCCCATTTGCAGACTAGTTATGGTAGCCTGGGAACTAGTGGCTCAGCACATTCTGTCTCTCTAAGCTACCTATCCTGTCTGAGCTAAATATGGTTGCAGACCAGCTGAGCAGGACCAGGACAGACTCTCACACATGGAAGTTGTATCCAGGGTCTTTTAGAAATCATACCTCTCAACTGTACAGATTTTCTCAAACTGTCCAGATTTTTTCCCTCAAATATTTGCTCTGTTCATCATAAAATATGTAGTTTTCTGGCAAATCACAAAACACTGAAGCCATTAATAATGACCAAATAATGACATATATTTGAGTTTCAGACTTGATAGCCTTCAGAAAAATGCATGCTAACACAAATCCTGCTATTCGAGCAGGTTTCTACGTTTATAAGAGCAATATTTAAAACCTGTCCCTATTTTTGAGCCTTTGTCCCCCCCCCCCCCATTATTTTAGGCTTTATCTGGATTTTTTGTGTTAAGAGGTTGAGAAGTATGAAACTGACCCATCTATGTGGAACACCTCAAGTATATTTGTTTCCCTCCAGCCACGACACACAGTTAAAGAAATTTTGCTGCAGGACTCCTTGTACAAGGCATGAAAGACAGATGCCTTTCCATTCTCATGTAGGGGAATAATCCTGTATGCTTTCCACATGTCCTCTGATAACCAGGGTTCTTGTAAAAATTCAGAAGGACTCATCAAGGATAACTGCAATGACCCTATTTTGCCCCACGCAACAGCAGTACTCCAACTCCGTGGTGCTTATTTTCTCCTGCTTTTAAGTTTGGCTTCATCCACACAGAACATTTGATTTACTGACATCTCAGCACTGCTGAGATCTGAGTGCTGTGTCCTGCTTTTCATTTTGCCTTTGTTGTCCGACTAATACTGATTTTTGCTTGGAAGTCACTGCTTGATCTGAAGTCAGTGATGCTGCTGTTTTATGGTTTTACTTTGGTGTGAGTTGTGACTGTCACTGATTTTGTCAGATGTCATTACTGCGTGTTGGATTGTTGTGCTCTGCTTTTAATTTTGTCTTGGTTATCACACTAGTACTGCTTTCTCCTCAGAAGTCACTGCACCTTATCTTGCATGTTGTTTTCTGGTTGTCATTTGCCTTTCGTGTCGGACTGCTAGGCATTTCATCCTAAGTCATTGCCTCTTACAGTGCCAGTTTCAGGAAGATTCCCTGTTATTTCCTAAAACAGGTGTAAGTCACAGACATGATCTTGTCAAAAAATAATGAAGTGGTCCTCTTTCAAACCATCTGCTGATTTGTAAGGATCAGCATGTTAAAAATCATGATGGTCTTGTGTCTACCTGAACACACACACATAATGGAGACAAAGCAATTCGAATAATAGGAACTTGAGTTTTTTTGTGTGAAATGAGAATGTCAAGAAATAAGTTTGACAAATAGGAACATCAGGAGAAAATGTGAACATGTACTCAGGGTACATTTTACAAATGTTCTCCATGTCTATATTGTGGCAACATTTCTGTTTCCCGAGGACTGCTGCCCCGTTAACGGAAAAGCACCGAAAATGTTATTCTTGGCTAAAAAGGCACCAGCTAAGATAAGATAGTGCTTATAGAGAATTTCTTTCCCTATCAAAGCATAATTAGCAATATAAATGAATATTTACATTGAATTAATTCCCCTAAAAGTCAGATGTAAACTAGCTCTTAGAACTGTCAGCTCAGCTTGCTATTAGCATAAAGTTAACATGAAAAAGTCAGAGCAGTGAGGTATAGCATCTAGGTCCAAGGAATTAATTGTTCCATTGTATTCAGTATTCATCAGACCTATCCTTGAGTACAATGTCCTCTTTGGTATGTACCAGGCATATCCAATAATTGGAACATCCACCGAGGTTCCTCACTAAAATAAGTAAGTACCATGTCCTATGCAGACCGCCTGTATTCTTTCTCCTACAGGCTGTTGAGGGGAGATTTATGCCTGGCATACAAAGCTTTGTCAAACCTTACTTTTCTGGACCTCCTTCATATCCACAAAACAAACAGCACCAGAATTACCCATTCTAAAGACTTAAACCTTGCCTGTGATATAAATAGGACCTGTCTGGAACAGGCTCCCCATCCATGTGAAGCAGAGTTCCTCCCTAACTCAATTCAAGTATAACTTGGACAATTGGATGCAGAACAGGAAATTCATCCCTGGTTTGGCACCTATGTCTCTAATGGACACAGACAGCCTGTAAATGGTTCAGCCCAAGGTCCCTGCTTGTAAATGTTTCATTTCCCAAGCCCCCGCTTACACTTATCAAGAGTACCAAAATTTTTCAGAGACTTGGGATGAATGGCTCAGCTTAAAAAGGCTGTTGTGGTCGTTAGCATAGTAAACACCTATGAACCTATGAAGCTAAGCAGACTGGAATGAAGGGTTTCACACCGAGATATAATCTGATGTATTATACAACAGGGAATGGATTTTCTATTAAGCTTCATAAGCATGTATTAATTAGTAATTTCTATCTCTATCAGAACATTCTTAAAACATATGGATAAAAAATTAAAAAATAAAGAAAATGTAAGCACATACTCTGTAAAATGTACACACACACACACATACATGTATATATATATATATATATATATATATATATATATATATGTATCTACAAACATCAAAGGATAAAAAAATGTACATTTCTTTAACTTCATATGGTGTCCATAAAATGAAAGACAAGAACAGATGTGTCTTGTATATACATGTTATACCATAGACTTGATTATATGAAGTTATTTTTATTAAGGTTTTGTAATACCTTGTATGTTGCAAACTTTCATTAATTCTTAATCACTGAATAGTAATAGCAAAATAGATATCAAGTGAGTTATACCAATAATGAATAGCCTCTCTTATTAGACATATTAAAGAAATAGTAATGTCATGATAAAGCTGAGCAAGATATGTTTGCATCTGTACCCTTTACAAAAATAAATTGTCTCAGCAGCACTTTAGAAAATAACTGCATGACCAGATTAGGACACAGTGTAGTAATACACACTTCCCATTCAAAGAAGAAAAGATAAAATGATGTTGCCTATGTAATATAGAAAGGCAGGACAACATCCTTTAAGACAGTATAAATACCTTGTGTCCAGTTGCAAACCTTGTCAGCTACATAGAAAACAAACTCCGCTGACAAAACTGCCGTCCTTTGCTTGCTTGTCAATGAACTACTTGGTTTTTCTAACTGCTTATTATTTTTCCTCATAGATGCAGTGCTTGTACATACCTTTACATTCCACAACTTAAAATAAAAGTGGGGGGGAGAATTGTACACAGTCTAGATGTCCACAGGCAATTTACATACTACACTGATGGGAAAAAACCTTTAGGACTTCTAATCAACTGTTTATTTCTAAAGAAGGTAAGAAAAAGAGGCATATCAATGTCAAATACAGATATTTTAAATGGTTGTCTCATGCTATTGCTTCTTGTTATTCTCACCATAACAAGACACTTCCAGATAAAGTTAAGACCCACTCTATCAGGCTCTGGCTGCTTCAGTGGCTTTGTAGGAAGGAGCAAGCTCTAGAAATACACTTGAGACAATAACTTGACCATCTGTACATATCCTTGCTGTTTGTTTGCCAGTGTATGGGATATTTATTACTGTTTCCATCTGGCAGGGCTCTAGCCTCCCTTTTATGACGTAAGAAAGCTATGGAGTTTTGGCTCCCTAGCCACTAGCCTTTACTGCTCTTCTTGAGCTGGCAGAAGATGCTATAAAGCTTTGTAATCTAGTTGGCTGGTCTGATCTTTAGCAGGATACGTTCCATGTAGTTTAGACTGGGTCCCTATCTATTCATCGACAATTCATTTCACTGACACTCATTTCGTCGACAGTTCATTTCGTCGACAGAAAGATGTGCCCCCTTCCCCAATGTTGTGCAACCCTAGAGTTGATATATATAGTTAGGGGGGGTGTGGGGGGCACAGCCCCCCACAATGGGGGGTGTGGGGGGCGAAGCCCCCCACCTAACAAATTTTGAAGGGGGCACATCTTTCTGTCGACGAAATGAACTGTCGACGAAATGAGTTTCAGTGAAATGAATTGTCGGTGAATAGATAGGGACCCAGTTTAGACTACTACAGCAGTAATCTATTTAAACATCTACTGTTATGGTAAGTTTACTTACATAATGGTACTTTGTGTAGTGTGCATTCATGCTTGCATTCCAAATGTCCTTGTAAAGCTAGAGAGTTCTGAGTATGACATAGAAGAACATATCATATAAATGGCAAATGGACGGTAAACTGTAAAGTACAAATAGAAAGGCTATAGTGAGTATGAAAAGAATGGAATTAGCAAACTAATTGATACAAATTAAGCAGAATACAAACTTACAGCAGTGTCACTGGTTGCCACAGTCAGCTGCAAGCAGTGGTCAGAAAAGGCTCTAAGGGCAACAGAGACCAGGCTGAAGACCTGGAAGTTGACTGGAGAGAAAGCACGAATTGAAGAAGAATGGTAGTGCTTCAAAACAGCATGTGTCAGGACCACAGAGGAGATATGTGACTGAGCCAGGTATAGAAATAAGGTACATAAGGAAAGCTGGTGGTACAATGCAGAAATCCAGAAAGTCATCAAAAAAAGAAAGAGTGCCAATGCTGAGCATGACTAAGCTTACTGAACAGGCCTGCCACTACAGAGACAAGGGGTGATGCATCCAGCTTAACTCACAGATCCAGATCTTGGACAGTTTCCAGGGTCCTTTCACTCTCAGTAGAGGTAATAGAAACTCCTTCTTAGCAATGAGGTGCAATGATGGACTCTTACCCATACTGCTCAACTATTCATGACTTGTGCTCAAAATTTTACTATGTTCCTCCAAACCCTCCTAAAGCTGACAATGTTGTGAGAAAAGGTGGTAGATTATAGTTATAATGACAATAACTGCAGTTATTGACTTGTTTTAGTTTTCTTTTAGTTCAGAAAATGCATGTTAATTTACATTCTCTCTTTCTTTCAGCATCTCAAGTTAATAGTATTGATATTTTGAAAAGTGCCCCTAATAGTCTATGATTATTTCTGGATTTGTCCCTGATTCTGGAGATAAGAGGCTGAGACTATGCCCTCACTCATCTCCACTCTTTCCTATACAGTGTCACGGGCCTTGTTGTTGTTTAAGATGTCCTTCCTTGGATTACTGTTGCAGTATTCCAATACCGATGGGTTATCTCACTTAATTAATCTGATGTCTGGATGGAGTACCAAAGCCAAAAACCTTCTACACACATGCATGTTCAACATATGACATAAATCTCTGGGCATTGGAGTACATAAGCAGACGTAGGAGTGAAAGATCTCCAAGCTATCTTGATGCCAGTATGAACACAGGAACTTTGCTGCTGTTGGTCAATTCACCACATTGTCATTGGCTGCTATTATTGTTTAAGCTTATTCATATAAGTACCCTATTGGGGAACCTTCTTTTTTCCTGTATTTTTCTCAAAAAGATTTATGTCATCTAAGAGAGGGGAAGTATCACTTTGATAGGCAGATACCTTAAAAAGGACCTCCAGTCCTAGTGTTTATTTTGCCTAGGGACAAAACACAGTTACAGAGACTGTCAGATCTGCTAATCATCTGTTCCTAAAACCCTCTGTACTCAACCTTCTTCTTTGAATACATAGAGGCCCAACATCTTAATTGTCTCTCAAAAACAAAAATGAAGGAAACATCAGCCTCTGATGTCCCACTCACACTTAAAGAGCAGTTCAAGAAATCTAGGCCTGAATCTTCTGCTATTCAAATGCACACATTGAGATGCTGCAGGAATCTGCTGTATGACTCTTTCTCAGACACCCAGTACCATGACCCTGAAGACTGGTATGGTGTCTGGCTCTCACATATCCATTGAAATGGCTCATACAGCTGAGAATGGGAAACTGAGGGTGATCATTTCAGGGTGGTCAGGGGCATTCCTGATATCTTTGTTAGGGAAGAGGCACTTACACTTTGATTGAGGTCCATAGGGGTTCTGACTTGCCATTTTTTGTGAGGGAATGATGTTACCCCAAAGAAAAAGGAACAAAAAACTGTTTTGCCTGCTCCGGCATCTCAAAAAAAGAAATGGGTTGAATTATCACAGGGCCTAGCAAAAGCAATTTTGTCTTGAAAACCCCTGTTCATCACTTTTACTTCCCCACTCCCCTCTGAAGAGACAACATAAATATTCACCTGAGGAGAAGAGAAAACTGATTCAGATGAATATTCCTTAGCATACTCCTTGCAAATCCATTCTCCTGGACATCTTGCTTCTGATGATGAGAACACCTTGCCCCCTGACTTGCCTGTTGAGGAAATTTCTTCTGGGTAGACTATTATAAAATGATGCAACATTTTGATTGGGAATCCAAACAGGTGACTAATATATAAACAGCCTTCCTGGATTCTTTTCCATCCACTTCTAATTCTTCAGATTCCCCAGCGTCCAGCTCCCAAGAAGCCTGAACCTATTAGGCACCTGAAGACTTAAGGTTTCTCTACAAAAAGCCTGTAGCAAATACTTCCATTTTCTGCATTTCCAATGATTAGCTTCTACTAGAAGCTTTGTAGGCTTATGTTTTGCCATCTGACAGATAGTAGGACCAGGGAAAAGTATGATAAGTAGGTTTACATCTCTGCCACTCTTGCCTTTAAGGTCTTAAGACACCAAACTCATGGGACGTACATAAGGCCATGGCTAACCATGAGGCTTCTGACACTACACAATACTTCTAAGGCATTCCATTAAATGCAGGTTTGATGCTGCAGAGGTTTCTTCCAGGGCTGGAGCTACTGGATCCATTATTAAAAGATTTGCCTTGCCTTCACCTACAGTCCCCTCTCTGAGGATGCCAAAGCCAACCTCTTGGATTCCCCCTTCATAGGGAATTTGGACCTCCTTCACCAAAACTGTTAATTTTGCAAGAGAAGGGTAAAATTATGCAAGACTTTGTTTCACATCATTTCTTAAGTATAAAGGAAATTACCCTGCTAAACCCATTTTCTTTTTCACAGGGAAAGGACAGAAAACAACCCAGGAAAATATTTCATAATAAACCTACCAGAGATTCCAAATCTAAAAAAAAAAAAAACTACTTTTCCAGGTAGGTTAGCCTCTACCTGGCTATCACCTGCCCCTTCTTCTCCCCTTGATCCAAGAATTTCATTGTAAAAATTATTTTATCCCTTCCAGCCTGAGAATCATACTTGGGTATTATACATCATTCAACACAGTCAGATGTCTTAGAGGGAGTTTTAGTTGTTGAGAAGAATTCCCCCTTGCAATCAGGTTCACTTCCTTTCACCTTTCTTACAAAGCCTTCATGACCAGGACTGTTTCCTGATCCCCAAAAAAGAGGGCACTTGGAGGACCATTCTGAACTTATCCTATCTCAATACCTTTCTTGCAGTAACATATTTTTAAATGCTGTGTCTGCACTTCCTTTTATCCTTTTCAAGCCTTTCTAGTTTTCCTAGACTTGAAAGATGCATACTTGGATATCCCCATTCATCCCACCTACAGAAAATTCCTCATGTTTTCTGCATTTTCAACACTCTTTCAGTTCTATGCTTTATTTTTCAGTTTATCTACCACTCCCAGAGTTTTCAAAAAAAAATGCCTCACCCTAGCCATTGAATTTTGCAAAACCTAGGGAATACAAATTTTCCCATAAATAAATAAACCTCCTTATCCAGGTTTCCTCACAGTACACCTACAGCTGCATCTCAGTTTCACAGTCTTTCTCCTGAGAAGACTGGGGTTCACCCATAATCTCCAAAAATCTTCTCTGACCCCCCCTCCCAGGATTAGGTTGCAGACTGGATATCTGTCTGACAGCTTTTCTCCCTAGGAGAAAGTTCAGTCTCTCTCCGCCTTCTTCTAATCCCTACTCTCCCTTCACTCTACTCCTATAAGGGAAATTCTAAATACCCCAGGATACATGACAGTAACCACTCCTGTGATACTTTTAGCCAAGCTACACATGAAAAAGATCCAGTGGTACCAGAAAGTGTTTTGGTCTCAGCACCACTGGATTTCCAAATCCCCTTTCTGCAGAAAGAAATACAGTGGTGGATTTCTGAATCCAACAAAATCTGGGCCTTCCCTTCTCCCTAACTCCCAACAAGGAACTGCACACAGATGCATCAGATCTGGCTAAGAGAGCATGGGTGGGCTCTTCAACAGTTCAGGGCCAGTGGTCCTCCAAACAGTTAAGGGAGGCCTTCAATATCAAATTCAAGGCCTTCAAGTGTTTCCTCACCTACAGAACCTATGGTCTCTCAGGATTTTCATGGGTGGAACCACAGTAATGCACAAATGAGACACAAGTCCTACCAGCTGTGCAGGCTAGCTCTTCTGCCATGAGATCAAGCTATAAAAGCAACATTTTTCCTACATTTACATTCCATCTATAGACAATGTGCTTGCATATTCTCTGAACAGATCCATGGAAGACCATCATGAAATTATGCTAAGGTCTTCCTAGACATAGTCCACAGATGGTATATTCCTCAAACAGATTTGTTTGTCTCAACTCAAAACAGAGAGTTCAAGCTGTTATGCTGCAGGTCGCCTTGTCCACAGGCCTAGAGAATGGCCGCTATGTTTTTCTTATGGGCTGGAAAGTACACCTATACCTTCCTCCCTCTAATCTCAATGGTTCTACTGAAGATCCAATGGGACAGACCAAAAATCTTGTCAGTGGCTCTTTTCTAGCCCAGGCAGCACTGTTTTCCCCTTCTTCACCTAACCAGGGCCCATCACTACAAGTTACCCTACAAAATAGATTTACACGCGCAGAAAAATGTCTCTCTGCCTCATCCCAACTTACAGGATCTCAACTTGACACTGTGAATGATAGAATTTCAACTCCTTTAAGACACCAGTTTCCTGAGTATGTGTTTCAGGTACTCCAGGAGGCCCAAAATCTATCAATAGAAAGTCTTAGACCTCCACATGGAAAAGGTTTTCTATCTGGTGTCTACTTCTGTGAACAACTCAGAATTGTACTAGCCTATCCCTCTGTTAAGGCACACTTGTGCACCATTTCTGCCTGCATGCCATGTAATCTCCCCTTGTTCTCAATAAGACAAGCAGTTTCTAAAGTGTGGCCTTCACTTTACTCCACCTAGAAGGGCTTTCCACCCCATCCCTGAGATCTGAACTTTATTTTGGGGAAAACTTGCCTTCCCACCTTTTGAACCAGTGGCTTCTACCTCTGTAAAATGTTGTACTTGGAAAACTGTTTTACTGGTGGCCCTTACTTCTGCCAGAAGGGTTTATAAGCTACAAATCTCTGTGGTTAATCATCCCTTCCTTAGCTTCTGTAAGGATGGAGTCCCTATTAGGGTTAATACTTCTTTCATGCCAAAGATGGTAAATAAGTTGTCTCTCAATCAGGCCATTCTTTCCAAACCCACACAACAAAGTGAGAGGCTTCTCCACTTCCTGGATGTGTACAGACAACTGAAATTCTACTTTTATAAGTTCAAAAACATTACATAAGTGGACCAGATCTTAGTTTCCTTCCAGGAAGGCAAGTTGGGCAACCTGGTCTGTAAACAAATAACCTCCAACTGGATCTCAAAATCCAACACTTTTTGTTACTTCTACCATGAGAAACCCCCGGTCTTTCACCTGTGAAAGCACACTCGACCAGAGCAATATTCTCCTCCAGTGCCTTCTTCATAGGCATTGACTCCAGAGCAGTTCTGGAAGTGGTCACCTGGTCCTCTGTACACACCTTCACCAAACACTACAGATTTTCTAGATCTAGGACTTCTTTTGCCAGATCCATACTCCTGGGATTGGTAGACAGCTACCCTTTCTCTAGTACATCCACTCTCTCTAACCTTAAAGGTTTGGTAATCACTCTTCAATATTAGAATACTGTAACATTAATCTCAGGAAGGACATAGTGCATTTGTGTAAGAACTTACCAAAACAGTAGATTTTCACTGTTGCAGCATTCAACCCCTCTCTTCTTCCTTCTTGATCTTTTTACTAATCTCTGAGTCCCCTGTGGGCTGAGGAGGGAGTGGTCCCTCTCTCCCTCCTTTTAGTTGTCTCCATTTTTTCTCCTTTGCACTGTTTGCTCAAGCTTCTTCTGGCTTTATATTGTCTAAGGATCTTATGCTGCTACATCTGCTCATGTACCAATCTGCCCATGGGCATAGATCTTAGTGAGATAACCCATAAGTACTGGAATACTGCAACAGTAATCAATAGCTCATCTATTGTTATAGTAAGTTCTTACAGAAATGTACTATACTGTGAATGACCCCATGACAGATCATATGGACAGCTTATTTGTGGTCACCAAATGCATTAATATCCTCCTCCATCTCATGATGCACACATTCATGGTTCTTCTTGTCTGTGTTCAGTAAGTACCATCCATACTCATGGAGAGCCTGCAAAAGCAAACTGATCTCTCCTGGGAGATCAAGGTAATTTTGAGATACTTATGCTATTTAGCTGTCATTAATCTACCTGTACATGTGGACATGCATCAATGGTAAGTGAGTTGGCAAAAATGTGCAGTGACAGCTATGCAGATTGCAGACTCGTGTGGCAGCTATGCCACCATAAGGTGACATGCTAGCCATACTCCAGTATCAGAAGACAGGTCCATATAGTGGTCTAGCATTGCAACATAGGGATGGACTGTGTTTGAATGTCCACCCTATCAGCAGCCTTATTTATTGACATTTGATTAGTGGGAAAGTCTGACTGAATAGGAGCCCATTTTCACAGAGGCCCTGAGACAAAAGCTCCAAAGTGTTATACACATTTTAAGAACAATAATAATACAAAAAACAAATACAGTTTAAATAATTATACCAAAAAGGACATAATGTGAAAACATTGGTTAAAAATAGATACAGGTTATCTTACAATGATTTAACAGAGAAATTTTATCCAGTTTGTATAATACAAACAGGAACTGCAATACAAAGTGAGAGAAAAGCAGGCTATGGTATATTTAGAGAGAAATCTAGGGGAGAGAAATTGATAGAAGTATGGAAGTGAGTGAAGAAGGGAGAGTAAGGAGATGTAAGGTATGACTAGGTATTTGTTCACGGTTACAGATATAGTTTATCCTGGTGTTGAGCAAGAACAGTCAGTTTAGCTAGGAAGTAATTCAAAATGGCTTTGAAGGATGGGAGGAGGGAAATAATCTGATGGATAGAGATAAGGAGTTCTAGGTCTTAATAACATTGTACAAATATAAACAATGCCCAACAGATATGATACGTTTGTGGACAGACAGGAGTTTTTCTTCATTTTATCATAATGACTGATTGGGAAAATAGTTGTTTAGAATATTATTTAATGCTGGACAAGTGGATGGATTCTGGATATTTTCTTAATGGTAAGAAGCTGTGTATATGTTAGTTCTAACCAATTTAGGCTTTTTAGTGTTTTACATTGGTGGGTTATGAAAGGGTATTTCCTGAAAATTTAGCAACTTTGTTACAGCATTGTTCAGATTTTAATTTTTGTAATGCTTGTAGGTTAGTATTAACCAGTGCATCAGGTCCCAGTTGGTTGCGGTGTTCCTACCTCACCTCCCCCTGAAAGGCTTATAAAAGCATATAGGGTCATTCCGGGAATAACAACAAGTACAGAAGACTTTCCCCACCATGGAACTTGTTTTAATAAGGTGTTCCTACCTCACCTCCCCCTGAAAGGCTTGTAAAAGCATATAGGGTCATTCCGGGAATAACAACAAATATGGAAGACTTGTTTTAATAAGGTCAATATCCACTAAAATATGTTGCCACTTGTAAACCTAACAAACTGGGTCCAAAAAGCGCTGGTGAATGTCCCCATAACTCTCGCTTGTAATCTGTTTATGCTGATAAGCATTAGGTTGGAAGGGTTAGACTTTCCTGTAGCCTTCTTATTCCCCAATTAAGGTTAAAAACAGCATGCTTTCTACTGTTCAATAGACAAGCATAGTGTGCTCTGCACCTCCAAACAGTGCATTTCTCAATAAACTAATTGAAACAAGCGTGGTACAAAAATGAATTGGAAAACATGCTCTCTGCATTGTAACTTGAGAAGCAGGCAGGGAACTGTGTAGTTTTTAACAGTAGGGCCTAGGAACAGAGTATTGGGCATATAAAAAGAAACAAAAAAGCATGCTTGTAACTCATTTAACAGTAGGGCTTAGGAATAGAGTACTGGGCATATAAAAAGAAATAATAAAGTGTGCTTGTAACTCATACCTGCACATGCTGCCTCTAGGCATCTCCTTTACTGGTTTAGCTCCACTTTGATCGCTCCATGCCCCAACCTGTCCCCAAATTCCACCCGCACTACTGGGGAGTAGCACTACATTTATAGTACCAATGGCATGTCCCCTTAATTAGCTAACCAACTACACGTGCTCCTAGAACCCAGCAAACTCCTAGCACAATAATACACCCTCTATCTACCCCACTATCCATATTAACCTACCCATAGCTATTCTATTCTTTCTGATCTTTTATCCACCACATACACTCAATACAGATCCTACTCTAGGAATTTACTATGACTACAGCTAAAACACTAATGATGCTACCCTTAATACCCCTGGTATTTATTCCTTATCACCTAAGCTCCTATGAATATGTACAGCATCTTGAAATCCAATACCCAAACTCTCAAACAGACACCAACTCAGCATTAAATAAGTTTATCCACCACATAACCACCCCCTCTCCTAATTCCTCACCCCCCAGTTACCATCATCCAACTAAATACTGCTACATTAGCTTAAAAAACAAAAGCTATGAAAAAATCATAAACAAATTTTTAAGACTCATAAGCAACTTAAAAATTAATCTTATGAAGGATGGAGACATCCACCCCAACCCTGGCCCATCCACAACAGTAGACCCAAGCACACCATCTAACAACCCACCGTGTACTACCCATATTGATAGACTGCCAAACTAATTTCTGGTCTGTCATCTCAACATCAGAAGCCTAAACAACAAGATCCATAGCCTACGTGGATTCTTAGCTGTTCATTCCCCTGATATCCTCTGCCTCACAGAAACCTGGCTAAAACCAATAACCAAAGATAACGAAATAACACCCCCACAGTACAACATCCTTAGACTGGACCGGATCTCCAGGAAAGGTGGCAGGGTGGCTGTACTATACAAGTCTACCCTAATAATAACAATTGACACCCAACAGCCACCCCAGTTTGGCAATGCAGAAATTCTCATCACCAAACTAATAATAAACAAAAATAAATGCAGATACATTGCCTGCATTTATATTCCACCTGGCAAGAATGATAATACTCTAGAAAATATCTTACATTGGCTAGCTTCTAACAATCCCCAGGAAACCATTGTCTTGGGGGACTTTAACATTGACTGGAACACCTGTTCCTCTGAAACTCCCTCCACCCATTTAAACCTTCATGGGTTTACTCAGATCATTGCCACCCTCACCAGATTTAGCAAAAATAGAGTCAAAGATAGTATCCTTGATTGGATACTTATTAACAGCCACCCCCAAAAGCACAGTCAGGTACATTGTCCGATGATCTAAGTGATCACTGCCTTACCTATATTATTAGGCTCAAAGCTGACATTCCCAATCAGCCCACCTACAAAGCTATAAGAAACGTCAGGAACTTTAACCTTGACAACTTCCAAAATGAACTCAAAACATGTAAATGGAATGTCTTGAAATGACTCCCATTACAAGAAGCAGTTGAGTACTTCAGTACAAGATTTCTGGCCTGTACTCTCTGTGTAAAAGCCACAGTTATACCACGGCTATCTAAAGAAACAAAAACCAAAATTAAACTAAGAAACAATGCCTGGGCCAGGTGGCATGTTACCAAAGCCCTATGGTCCAAGCAGCTAAGGAATCAGACCAAAAAATCTGTCATTCTAGACGAAGAAAAAATCACTACACCCTCCTACAACAAAAATATCAGCTAAAACCTCAAAAGTTCTGGTCTGGTATTAACAATCTTCTCCACCCAGGCCGTTCTGCCACTCCTACCTCATCAGCTGCCCTTGATAAATCCCTTGTAGAAATTGCAAACAGCTTCAACTCCTTTTTTACTGAAACTATCTAGTCTCTAGCTACCAATCTCACTCCATCGGACACAAACACCAGCTCTGACACATCTAGCCCTGATCCACCCAGCACCCAACCCACCTTTACCTTTCAAACCATACATACCAACCTGATCCGGACCTTACTCAAAAAGCTAAAACCTACTACACTAGCTGCCAACCACCTCCCAGCTGAATATATTCAAAAAGCATCTGATGGCAGAGCAGTTCCCATTTCTATTCTGATCAACAGATCCATCTCAGAAGGATCCATCCCAGCAATATGGAAAATGTCACATGTTATACCTCTCCATAAAGGAGGAAGTTCCACAGAATTATCTAACTTTAGACCTATAGCCATTCTTTCACCACTAGCCAAAATCGTGGAAAGATGCATACACAAACAAATCAAAATGGAAAGCTCGCCGACTCTCAGCACGGCTTTGGGCCATTCCACAGTACCACCACAGCTCTTCTATCTTTTTCTAATGTCATCAATCTTCATCGTAACAACAACAAACTATCTTCAGCACTCTTCCTAGATCTCTCAAAAGCTTTCGATATGGTCAACCATAAGCTGCTGCTCAATACCCTGCAAACCATCAGTTTAGACCAACATGCAATACAATGATTTCAGTCTTACCTAAATGGTAGACAGCAGGCTGTCTTATGGCAGAGCAAGCTGTCATCCCAACTTCCTCTAACCCTAGGTGTCCCACAAGGGTCCATACTAGGTTCCCTTCTTTTCTCTATCTCTATCAATGATCTGCGCACCACCATCCTAGGAGCCACCTGCATCTAATATGCAGATGACTCAATGCTAATATGCTCCGCCTCCTCTCCTATACAACTTCTTACCCTCACCTAGACCACTTTCAGCACGGTAAAAACATGGCTAGCTAATCACTGCCTGCTTCTTAATCCTAACAAAACCAAGCTACTACTTTTCTTCCCTAACCGTAAAATTTCTCCTCCTTCCTTCAACATCAAATCTAGCAATGACACCATTTTCTCCCCTGATGACCATATAAAGCTTCTTGGTGTAATAATAGACAACAACCTTAAATTTGATAAACATGTCAATCACACTATTAAGTCCATCAACAAAAAACTTGGCTCCCTGTACAGAGCCAAACCTTTCCTCACCCCCTTAGCCAGGGTAGCCATTGCAAGATCACACCTCCTCTCTACCCTTATGTATGCCTCCCCTGTACTCCCCAACCTATCCAAAATGGATCTCAACAAATTATCAAGATGTTACAATCATATAGCTAGATTTGCTACTGGCATGGCTTTTAGGACCCACCATTGCCAGAACCTCAAAGCACTGGGATGGCTAGAGTATCCTACCCTTCTACAGTTCATACCATGTTATTATAGTAGCATATAAAATACTCCCTCAACCTGATAACACCCCTGCCCTCAAAAATATTCTCACCCCTCATAGTGCCCCCAGGCCATTACGCTCAGCTGATAGACTAATGATACTGACCCAAAAATCCAACAACTCTGCAGGTGATGCTATATTTGCCAACTCAACCGGTAAAATCTGGAATCTACTCCATATCACCGTTACCAAGGAAACCTCACTACTCCTATTTAAAAGAGAACTCAAAAAATACCTCACATCTCATTGGCTGTGCTCTTGTTCTAAACCTAACAACTTTACTAATACATGTCTTGCTACCCAACCTGCTGTGTAGCCAAGTATCTATGCCTCATAGCATTTGAATGTCTAAGCATTGTGAATTATGAGATCTGACTGTATTCTATGTTCACATTTTCTGATACATCTTTGCCAATCATATGCAAGTCTGCACATTGTGTATATTGATATCTGCCTGTATTCTTTGTCTATATTTTTCTAAACATGTCTGCCTGAGTTTATCACTCAGTGATGTATGTACTGTCACTTTTTTGGTATGTGGAGCTTTTCTCCCTGGGCCTCCGCTGAAAATGGACATATATCCAGTCGGACTATCCCAGTCAACAAATGTAAAATAAATAAATAAAATAGTAAGGATGGCAGTGTCATAATAAAAGTGTATGGAGGAGATAAGTAGTGGCAAGTTTAGCTTTAATTGTGTTGATGAGAAAGTTTTTGGCTCTGTAGGCCAAAATCTGTCCCTGATATATTCTTAGTTTTTGATGAGGTTTTCTTGTGCAATTTTGTATATGCTGGTTGAATTTAAGATTATAATCTACTATCATCCCTAATAATTTGCAATGAGGAGTGACTTCAATAGTTATATTATAAAGACAGCAGACTTTAATTTTTTTTTCCATGGGAAAGGGATTTTTGGGGAAAAAAAGTCATTTTTTTAGGGTTGAACATGAGTTGTGAGTTACAGAACCATGTTTCAGTTGCTGTTAAAGCTTCCCAAGTGATTTTTTGAGGTGTATCAAATTGTCAGATGTGCAAATGAGTGTGCAGTTATCTGTGTACTGTACTGTACTGCACTCCATCTATGTTTTGTCCACACATTACATAAATGCTTGCTGTGTTGATGATTCTGAACAAACTAGCCCTTCCAGTTGATCTCAGCTGCAACAACTGTAAATACATACCATATTAGAAATGTAACACAGTGGACTTTACCATTGCACACATTTCTGTTTTCTTTTTGTCACTGAACTGGGACATTGAGAATGCTTCAATGCTATTATTACTGTCCAGTGCTTTGCTATATGCAGTGAAATGGTGCACTCATTGTTTATGTATTTCTATACAAAAGTGGCAGTTGCTGTACAGAGCCATTTTTCTCATCTCCATTTGTCTTTCTTATTGGTTACAAAATAGAGTACCTTTGTGCAAAGTATAATGCTCAAGTTCTCTCTCTCTCTCTCACTACCTTTCTTGAATGTAGACAGTCAGGCATATGTGTTGCAGTGGTGGTGTAAAGATGTGCAAAATGTTTCATTCTTGGGTGGTGTGTGTGTGTGTGTGTGTGTGTGTGTGTGTGTGTGTGTGTGTGTGTGTGTGTGTGTGTCTACTGCTACAGCAATGTGTGGTGTCAACCTGAGACTAAGACATATTGGTTTATTGCAGCTGACATTACTGCAAAAATCTTTTTCTTTTTTTTTTTTTAAATAAGTGGTCATCACTCCATGGTTCATTGACACTCTTTGGAACAGGATTTTTAGACACTGTATGCATGCCTTTCTGATTTTTAGGCTTATAGGTTCATAGGCAGTGGTTACTGGGCTATTGATCCGAAGGTCATTATAAGCCTAGCCGTGTGTACTCAATATAATGCTAGAGAAACCCAATATAAAGGATCTTGCCTAAACTCTATGTTAGTTAGCAATGATTGCCCATATCTAGAAGGGTCATAGGTGAAATTCCCGGCAGGAATTTATGGTTTTCAATCCAGTCATTCAGGCTACACTTAAAGGGACACTATCCAGTTTCCCTAACTCGGTTTCTTGTCTTGGATCAAAGCTGAAACTGTACCACCCACTTGGCTAATCCCCTCCTCCTTTGTGACATCATGTTACTACATTTCCAGCCACAGCACCAACTTTCTTTAAAATCTGTGCAAACCTCTATTCCAGTCCTGTTTGCATTCCCTTTGGAATAAGATACCATTTATGTTCCCCTGCTTCATAATTGGTGTTGGAGTTGCTTAAATCTACATACAATATCTAAGTAATTACTTTATTTCTAAATGCTTTTACGTATGTATTCTGTAAACAGGCAGTACTTTCTTTCTAAATGCTTTTACTTATGTATTCTGTAAAGAGGCAGCTTAGTAAGTCCAATCTTCACTGCTCTTAAAGTATAATAGCAACAGTTAATTGTCTGTATTTCTGTATCTTTCCCATGCCATTACCAGTTCTAACATAATAAATTTCCATTTTCAAATGCCGTTTAGTATCATCATTTGCCAGCAAAACTTTTCCAAAAGTATAATGATGTGCTGGCAATCATGGATTGACTGCATTTGGTGATGTACCACTACATTAACATAAAATACCCTAAATGACAATGTTGGTACAGAAAACATCAAAATCCACATTCTGTTCTTTTTCACTTTTGCATAAAATCAGCCAGTACCTGCTCATTAAGGACTTGTTCTTCTGTCAGCATTTCCTGTGCAGGTGCATTACTTAACTTTAGTATTTCCTCTTCTTTGATTGCACAACACAGGTGCTGGCAGCTGAATCTACAATAGTATTTCTTTAACTCTGCCAATGCTATCATCCAGTGCTAGCAGTGAGTACACATGAAAGGCCAGCATGGTGGAAAAACCTAGCACTTACAGCAAGTACTAGTTACCGTGAGCCATTCCTTTCCCTTTACATGTTATATGGAATGCATGTGGATCTCTGTTTTAAAGACATGCCTTTGCACCTGACTGTAAAAACACATATTTGACAGCAGTACAGTTTAACCATGTTTCCTTTACATAACAAAAACTATTGTCTAAAAAAAAAAAAAAAAAACGAAAATGGCTTATTGTAATTTAGTGCCTGTCATAAATACTGTGCTTTCCTAAATGTCCACACACAAACATAAATCTCCAGCAGGCACATCAGTGTACATGTAACTGGCACAGAGGAAAATGAAATGTTACATCTTATTTCTTCAGTCTCCTTTTTGCTGTATGCTTCACTGTTGTGAATGCTAGTGCTGCAAGTTTTGAATGCTACTGTAACTCCTACCTCCAATCAATGGCAATTCTGCTGACGTCTTACATAATAAACACTTGAGCACAACCCATTTGTTGAATCAAATAATCCAATCACTTGGGCAGGTTGGCTGATTATCTGGTAATGACTATCATTTCATCTGACAGAAGTAATGTGGACGATGGAAAGGCAGCAGGAAAAGTATAAGCATTGCCGATCCTATGGAACCAGCAATCAGATCGGAATAGTTGCTGTACTGGAGTTAAGAAGTACATTTTTATCAATTCAAATAAATAGTTGTAGACATTTGGCTGGCTGTTTCAGCAAAGCTACACCTGACTGCATTTTTCTGAAGGACATGAAGTCTGAAACTCAAATATATGTCATTATTTAGTGACTTCAGTCCTCTGTTATTTCCCATAAAACCACAAAATTTATGAGGAACAGACTAAAATTATGAGGCAAAAATCTGGACATTTTGTGAAAATGTGAGCAGTTGAGAGATATGCCCCAGTAACAAAGTGTTGGGGGGGGGGGTGCAATCAGCCAATCCCGATCCATCTTTAATGTAATACCATCTTTTAAAAAAACTGTACTGCATTTGCAGTCAAAACTCAGCACTGTAGTATTGTGTGCAGTCTAAACTGTTGCAAATATTTGCTACATTGTAACAAATAGTTTGATGGAGTGCAGTTTAAAAGTTTGTTTGTTTGTGTCCTTCGGCTTTTCCCGGTTAAAAGTAAAACAACAATTTTTTTCTTTTTTTTAACTAAAATCTGGGTGTTGTATCACTTCTTTAAGGCAGGGTGTAAACTGTAGAAACTGGTTGTTATATTTGTAACAAACAGTTTGCTACAATGTAAAAGAAGCAATGCTTTTCTTTTAACTAAAGCATGAGCGATAAAGCACTTTGTGCAGGCAGGTATAAACTGTAGTGACTGTTTGCTACATTGCCTGTGCAGTGCAACATTGCCAGCACTTACAGCAGCAAAGGAGGAATTTTTACACATTTTCTTTTCAGTACAGCCATCATGAAGGGTGGTCTGGGAATGTACATATCAGCAATGAACTTTGTGTGTGTGTGTGTGTGTGTGTGTGTGTGTGTGTGTGTGTGTGTGTGTGTGTGTGTGTGTGTATTTATATATGAAAACACAAGTTGCACCCTACAAGAAAAATGTACTGTTACCAAAAACGATGAATATAAACAATCCAAATTGTACAGAGGTAACAAAACAACCAAAAGCGCTTACCATTTGTATTAATAAAGTATATGTTTGGTGAACTGCCTGGTTATTTTGTTACCTCTCTACAATTTGGATTATAAATATTTATATATATTTATTTAAATATATATAATATGTGTATGTATATCTATATACATACACATATTAAAACTATAGATATAGATACAGATCTATATATACATATATAGATATATATAGATATATGTGTGTGTGTGTGTGTGTCTATATATCGAATATATTAATAGTACAACAGAATATTTGCAATTTACCTATGAGGTACGTTATGATAAAGTTAATTTTCTAGATGTTACCATTCACAAAGTATTTGATACTAGGTGATTTAAGTCCATGGTTTATCGTGAAGGTACATTCTCAAATTTCTATATTTATTAGACTAGCGTGCATCCCTTTTATCAAAAAAAGAGTATTGTTAAGGGTCAGCTTATTAGATTTAGAAGGATGACTTCACAAGATGAAGATTGTTTTAAAGAATATGAATTGGTGAGGGAAATGTTTTTAGAGAGAGGATACCCCTTGACTTAAATGATTCCATTAAAAGTGATGCTCTGGCTGGAAGACAAGGAAAATTTTCCCCTTTATTGTGAAGAGATAATGCTGATACAAGGGATAAGAATTGCTCTTCCAATGTTAAACTCACTTTCCTCCTCATTAACTGGTAGCTTAAGGGGGCCTTTGTGATAAGATTTAATGGGATATAGGTGTTATTAAAAACATAATTATGAAAGAATGGATACAATTCACATTTGTCAGATCTGAAGGCTATTTTTAGAATACTGCTTAAGTCTATTTATTGGAGGGGCCCAATTTAAAAGATATATTTGAAGGTGGTACATATTTTAATAAGAAGAGTCAAAAGAAAGCGATGACATTTAAATATGGGGGATGTTTCTCTTATCCTTATATATTACAGTGTGATGAATTATATAGTAAAAGTAGGAAACAATACCTTAGAAGTAAGACTATTTCTAATTGTAACACTTTTGGAGTTATTTGTCTTAAGTTTATGTGAAACTTGCAATGCCTTTTATGTTCAAAAATGGAAAGGAAACTGAAAACCAGGATATATGAACAAAAATATGATCTTAGGAGGAAGAATAATAAGGATGCATTGTTTAAACATTCTCTAGTATGTGACAAGGCTAAGTTTAAGTTTTATTTGTTACATGAGGTTACAATTAATATTAGAGGGGGACCACAGGGAACCACATTTGAATATAAAGAATTATACTGGCAATTGGTATTGGAAGCTAACAGGATTCCTGGGGTTAATGAGAATGTCTCTTTAGATGGTTCATGTTTTTAATTTAAGATCTATTAAAGTTTATTCTATCATCACAGTTTGCCTGGCTGTTCCTGGAGTGCTGGTTGTTTGATATATATATATATATATATATATATATATATATATATATGTGCGTGTGAGTGTGTATGTATGTACGCATGTATGTGAATATGTATATGTCTGCTTCTAAATTTCTAACTTTCAAAACATCGACTTTCTTATGGTCGAGACCATAAGATCAAAGTTTAGTAGCTTCAAAATTAAAAAAAACAAAAACAAAAAAAACAAAACAAAACAAAACATACTTTTTTTTACATTGCGCTCCCACACCCCCCTGCTAATTACATATACCAACTCTGAGATTTCACTACAACGAGGAAAATAGTAAATATACCGGGGGGGGGTATGTGTATATGTTTATCACAACTCACAACTATACAGATTTTTGCAGAATGTTCTGATTTTGGCATCATATTTCTGGTCCATTTTTCATAAAACTGTGGTTTCCTGGTAAATTAGTGGCATATCATTAAATATTGAAGTAAAAAATAATGATACATTTGAGTTTCAGACTTCATATCTATCAAGAAATTCATGCTAATGCAAAACCCATTATTCTATCAACTTTCAAAGTTTTTTATTTATTATTTATTTATTTATTTATTTATTTATTTACATTTGTTGACCGGGAATGTCCGACTGGATGCAGGTCCATTTTCAGTGGAGGCCTGGGGAGAAAAGCTCCACAAATTAAAATATTACAGACATAGTTACAGATGAAGAATCCTAGCAATTAAAATATTACAAACATAGTTACAGACGAAGAACATAGTACATTCAGTAGATAACTAGCATCTGTTCCATCCACAAAGTCATAGCAGATATTAACAATTGTTACAATAAGAAGTTACTGCCATATAATAAGTAGACAGGCATGGAAGTATCAGAGCTTGCTGTAATCAAAGGTAGATTATGGGGTGGAAGAGAGGTAGAGGGTAGATGGAGTGGGAGAAGTTAGAGGGGAGAGTTACAAGGGCATAGCCAGCATGTTTTTAGGTGCACTTTAAGTAAAGCTTTGAAGTGGGTACATGATGGTACAGAGGTTATTGTGGGGGGGGGTTCCATAATTTGGCTATAGCGCTGGAGAATAGGGCTTCTCCAGCAGTGTTATTGGCTCTAGTAACCTGTAATTGATTTTTGTTGCTGGATTGTAGTGGTCTGGTGGTGAGATAGGGTTGGAGTAGATACTGGAGGGATGGGACCTTTAGAGGATGGTTTACTAGTTTGTGGGCAAGTGCGAGTTGATACCATTGACGGAGGTGAGGGAGTTCTAGCCACTCTAGTTCAGTAAGTGAGAGAGAGTGGTGACTGCGGTAGGATGCCCCGGTGGCAAATTTGGCGATTTTGTTGTAGCAGGTCTCGAGTTTATTTAGATCGCATTGCCTTAGGTTGGTATATATTGGAGAGGCATAAAGTAAGGTAGAGATAAGGTGTGAATTTGCAACTGAAATCCTAGCTGCTTTGGTGAGGAGTTGCTTATTTCTGTATAAGGCTCCTAGTTTTTTGTGGACTTTTTTATGGTCATGGATATGTGAATGTCAAATTTAAGATTGTTGTCTATTTCAGCTCCTAGCAATTTGGTGTGATCTGTTGGGTGGACAGTGGTGTTGCCTTTTGCTGTGATGTTAAAGTGAGAGTTGTTTTGAATATGTTTGGTGGGTTCAAAGATGAGGAGTTTAGTTTTATTTGGGTTGAGTATTAACTGGGCATCTGATAGCCAGGTTTCAACACAGGAAAAGGCATCCTGTGTGACCTTTTGCAGTTTGGGTAGAGACTGGGCTGAGCAGATGATGGTTGAGTCATCTGCATATTGTATGAGTGTGCCATGTTTGGTGGCAGAGGCTAGATTATTGGTGAAAATAGAGAAGAGTAGGGGTCCAAGGATGGATCCTTGGGGAACACCAATAGAGACAGGTAGTTGGGGAGATATGTCATTTTGCCATACAACAGATTACTGGTAGTCAGACAGGTAACTTTGAAACCAGTTGGTGACTGATTGAGAGAAGGATAGGTTATTGAGTACAGAGATGAGTTGTTTGTGTGGGACCATGTCAAATACTTTAGATAGGTCTAGGAAAGTAGCAGAGGAGAGATGGCCATTGCTTTTATGGTGAAGGATAGTGTAAGTAAAACAGAATAAGGCAGTGGTGGTGCTATGGTTTGGTCGGAAACCATGTTGAGTATTAGAAAGGAGGTTGTTAGCAAGGAGGTAGTCTGAGATTTGAGAGTGAATGCATCTCTCTAGTATTTTGGAGAGTGGAGATAGAATCGCTATGGGGTGGAAGTTGGTTAGTTCTGTGGAGGGGCCACCTTTGTGAAGGGGAATTGTGTGTGATATTTTCCATAGTGTAGGGATGTAGCATTCTGACAAAGAGAAAGGCGTCAGTTGCAATTTGTAGGAATTCACTTAGGAGGTTGTCTACTGCTAATTTTGTGGGTTTAAGTTTAGTTAAGAGTTTTCTTATGTTGGAGGTAGGAATGGGAGAAAATGAGAAGTGTGTGGGGAGATTACTGGATGAAGGTGTGGGGAGTAGTGGAGGGGGGTTGTGTTGTCTAGCTAGTGATAGTACGGTTTGTGTGAAGTGTGTGTTGAATGAGGTAGCAATATTTTCTGAGGAGTGAGGAATGTTAGGTGTAGGGGTAAAGATTTTCCCTGGGTGGAGGATGGAGTTTATGGAAGTCCAGAATTGTTTAGGGTTGTGTTGGGAGGAGATGAGGGCAGACTGGTAGTATTGGATTTTGTCCTCCTTTATTAGCTTTTTGACTCTATTGCATAGTTCTACGAATTTCTGTCTAGCTGAGGTGGTTTTGATTTTGCACCAGTGTTCCCAGGCTTTATCTCTGTTTTTCATTTCTGACCTAGTAGTTTTCTGTAGCCATGGGGAGGGTTGGGCTTTGGTTCAGGTTAGTCTTATGGGGGCGTGGTTATTTAGGATGCTTAGGAAGGTAGTATTGAAAAATTGGACTGCATCATCTAGGCTGAGGTAATTTAGAGGGTGCCAGTTACATTCTTTGAGGGATGAGATGAATGTGATTGGGTTAAAGTGTAGTTTTTTACGTATTTGATGGTAGATGATAGGTTTAACTTGGTATGGATGTTTTTTGAGTAGGAATGCTGGGGAATGATCACTTAGGCTATCTGATAGGCAGCCTGCTATATAGGACTGGGGAATCTTGCTGACTAGTATCCAATCTAGGGTAGTGTGCTTGCTGGAGTTTTTATTTATTCTGGTTGGTGACTGGACTAGTTGGGTGAAGCCATGAAGGTTTAGCTGCTAGGTTGGATGGTTGCCGCAACAGGATTGCCAATCAATATTGAAGTCATCTAAAATGATGGTCTCTTGGGGAGATGGTGGGTAGTCCAGTTCAGCTGAGGAGGGTTTTTCTAGTGGAGGGATATTTTGGCCAGGTGGGACATAGCATCCTATTATGTTAATGGTTTTATTTTGGTTTATTTTCAGGTTGGTATATATTATTTCTTCACTGGCAATTTGGGGAGCTGATGAGTTTAGGATCTGGATGTTTAGATGCTGTTTAAATATTATAACTATACTACCTCCTTTCTTATTTAGTCGGTCTAGTCTTATTATGTTGTAACCATTAGGGAGGATTTGCTCACTGGTAATGTGAGGTTTTATCCAGATTTCTGTCAGGATGATTATATCCAGGGAGTACAAGTCTAGTTTGGCATGGAGTTCGTGGATTTTGTTGGTTATACTTCTGATATTTAGACTTAGCAGAAGGAGGTCATTTGGTTTCATACTGGCTGGGATTTG
>NC_056736.1:384755737-384763237 GCF_019279795.1 Protopterus annectens
GATTATATTTTTGTTACACTTGATATACAATCTTTGTTCACTGTGATTCCGAATACTCTTGGCCTTACTTATGTTACTGAATATTTATGAAAGCATAGTGACTATAGTGCTGTCAAGATAGATCTGGTTGTACACTTCCTAGAATTAGTACTAGAGAACAATATTTTCATATTTGATGACACTATTTATAGGCAGGTCGACGGCGTAGCTATGGGGACCCCCTGCGCTAATAGCTATGCAAACATGTTTTTGGCCCATTGGGAAGAAACTGTCCTATTTGATGTTGAAATATTCAGAGAACATGTAGTCTTTTTTCGACGTTTTGTGGATGACGTTTTTATTTTTTGGAAGGGGACACCGGAATGTTTAGAACTCTTACTGAATGAAATGAATAGCCTAACTAACTATCTGAGATTCACCATGAACTATTCGACGGACAGGATTGAATTTTTAGATTTGTTTTTAGAGAGATTACCCACTGGCCTGATTAACACAGGTGTTTTTAGGAAGGCATGCTACAGTAACTCACTATTATTAAGATCGAGTATGCATCCCTCATTTGTATTTAGAAATATTATTAAAGGTCAGGCCATCAGAGCTTCACGTTTGAATCCAACTGAAGAAGGCTTTTGTATGGAATTAGAGGACCTTAAGGGACGATTAATTGACAGGGGATATGACACAAAAGAAGTGAATGATAATATGCAAAATATACCAGACCTAAGGCATACCACAGCTATGCCATATTTTGGACCCACTGCCCAAGGTTGTCTAATGAAAGAGAGTTCATCTACTGCTATCCCTGTAGTGAAATTTACAACTTTTACCTCTGATCATTCTGAAATCAGGAATATTATTAGCAAATTCTGGGCAGTCCTGCAGATCGATGATGATCTAAAGGAAATAGTTGGTGAACTACCAAAATTTCAATACAAGAATAAGAAGAACCTTAAGAGAATGCTTTGTTATTCGAAACATAAGAGAGTTGAGATGACTACATCCTATACTGCCCCATGTGGGCAATGTAATTTTTGTCACTACATTGATTGTGAATCTGAATTTATACATCCTGATACACAACGTATCTTCACCACTACAGCTACTGCAGACTGTATGACAAATAATGTGATTTATCTTGCAGTCTGTCAAGTCTGTAGGAGTTTCTATGTAGGAAAGACGAATCGGAAATTTAGGGATAGAATAAGAGAGCATGTTTATCATATCAGGAAAGGGTCACCACACAATGCTTTAGCCAAGCATGTTAATGCTCATGATGATACACACACTTTTTTGTTTAGGGCCCTTGAAGTTCTGAAACCTAGTATGAGAGGTGGTGATATTAGAAGTGACACTGAGAGTAAAGAGAGTGATTGGATTGTTCGATTGAGGGCTGATAGTGGGTCAGGCTTGAATGAAAGAGCATCGATAAAACCTAGACTCAGGAAACGGAGAAACATTAAGTTGGGAGGGTGGCCTAATGGTTAAGGTGTTGGCCTTACAAACACTAGGTGCAGGGTTTGAGTCTCACAAGGGATAATTGGCTAAGCTTAAAATGGCTCGTAAGGGCAGTTAGCTTAGTAAAAATCTATATATATTATCCCCCCCCTCCCCCCCAAAAGGAGAGATATCTATACCAAGCGATTGCAGCCCCCCAAACATCTCCAACGCCCAAGTGAGAACTGCTCTCTCCAAAGCAAAAAACACAGCATCCATGGGACCTGATGGTGTCCCCGGCTGTGTGCTCCACAAACTCAATGAGGAATTAAACCCACAGCTAGGACAGCTGTTTAATCATAGTCTTACCTCTGGATACGTACCCAGGGAGTGGCACACTGCAACTGTGGTCCCACTTCACAAAGGCGGTGCCTCCACCGACCCTGGAAATTACCGGCCCATTAGCTTGACAAGCCTTATCTGCAAAGCCATGGAGAGGATCATAATGGACCTCATAAATAAAGACATAGGAATTTGCAGACTTTGGATCCATCCCAGTTTGGCTTTGTCAAAGGCAGATCATGCCTTCTAAACTTGGTTGACTTTTTCGAAACAGTCACCAAAGCCATTGATGAGGGAAAGCAGTCCATACAGCCTACCTCGATCTGGCGAAGGCCTTTGATACAATACCCCACTCGGTATCATTGAAAAACTCATCAGCTTAAATGTTAACCCATACATCACAAGATGGGTTGCAAACTGGCTGAGTGACAGAACCCACAGGGTCAGAGTTGCTGGCGCCATGTCAGACTCAAAGCCTGTCACAAGTGGTGTACCACAGGGCTCAGTCCTGGGCCCACTCTTGTTTGGCATCTACTTTTCCGAAGTACAAGCAAACACAGGAGGGTTATGGCTGACAAAGTTTGCAGATGACTGCAAACTGGGCGCCATAGTAGAAAACACATCTGACACAGATATCCTTCAGAAGGGTCTCACAGAAACGGATAACTGGTGCCAGAGCCATGGCCTAAAGTTAAATGCCAAAAAATGCATAGTCATACCCTTCGGGAAAAACAAGGTTACCCCTAGCTACCAAATAGGTGGCAATCCACTGAGTACAGAAGACGTTATCAGGGACCTGGGGACCCAGGTTGATAGTAGTCTGTCATTCGACACCCATGTAGCTAAAGTAGTTAGGAAGACCTTCTACATTGCCCACCTTATCATGAAGGGATTCTCATCTAGATCAAGGGAGGTCATAGTCTCCCTATACTCATCACTCATCAGACCAATGATTGAGTACAATGCCCCATTCGGAATGTATCTGACCCGACACTTGCAGCAGCTGGAGAGGCCACAAAAGTTCCTCACCAAAAGGATAAAGGGTCTCAAACATCTGTCCTATGCTGCCCGACTGAAAGAACTCCAGCTCTATTCAGTCGCCACCGCTTGCTCAGAGGTGACCTTTGCCTAACATACAAGGCCATGTCAAACCCAGATTTGATGAATATGCTTCACCTCAAAAATCTAGATCCGTCAGAGCCACAAGGGCGGAGACTTAAACCTCGACACGGCTATTAATAGGACGTGCTGGAGGGATAGATTCATCACCCAAAGACTCCTATGCTGTGGAATAAAATCCCGGTATATGTGAGGCAGAGCACCTCGCTGGCCTTGTTCAAGAGAAATCTTGACCAATGGATGGGAGATCGCAGATATACCCCAGGGATTACCTCAGTGTCACTGCTCAACAGAGGCACAGCAAAATAATGGGTATAGTTCCCCATACTAAAGGGGTGGCGTAAGCCACAAAACTATGGGCTAGGCTTGTAAATGCCCTCGGGCAGATAGCCTAGTATGAACCTATGAACCTATGAACCTATGAACCTATGATCTGAGTATCAATAGGATTATTATTATCATCACACACAAATACCCCTTGGTATTAGAATATTTATATTTAAATTTATATGTGTATATATACCTCTCAGTGAGTTATGATATCTATTTGAGATATATACAAACAATACCTTCAGACATGTACAGATATATAATTTTGATGTTTTTGTGATAATGTCTTCTTTACATATCTTTTATTCTAACTGATGTGTTTTGCCTTTCGATCAAGGTTTTTATACACATATATATTTTTTAAAACATATCTACATGTCTCTGTCAGGTAATAGATAGTACTATGGAACTGTTCCTGCAATGACTTTTAATGACTTTTTAGTACCCTGATAATTTATTGTATTAATTTACCATCTATGTTTTTTAAATTATAAATCATTTCAATATCTATATTTACTTGTCAGGAATATATATATATTTATATATTTATGTGTTAGGATTATGTATTAATATATATGATAATGTATTGTCTGTTTTTATTTCTATATATGCTATCCCTGCTTATTCATATATCCTGTTTTTGACTAAGACATGTTTTAAGTACCATCAGAGATTTCTACCTGAGATGCCATGTACCATATTATGATAGCAACATTTGAGGATTTTTTAAGCATTTTGCTTGAACACTAGTATTTTTTGATGATGTTTAAACCATTATATTTATAATTATATTTATAATCATATTTATACTAGTCAAGTAGAACATTACCAACTATTTTTTATATAATCCCCTCTATGTATACAGCTTCATAGGTTTAGTTCAGCTATATATTTATATGTTTTTAAACTCACATGACATATACACACACACTATGTATATTTTATTTCCCTTTTAATTTTTAATTGCTTCCTAATTTGATTGATTGACATGCCTATATATTGAAGAATCTTTTTTACTGCATTTATTAAAGTGACCTGAAGAAGCTATGTCTAGCGAAAGCGCTTGTCCGTTGCAATAAATTGTTCTTGTGAATTATAGAATTTACGCTTTATTTGGATTTATTTGTCTTGGAGATATCCAGAGTGACACATCAGTGGACTGCCTAGCTTCACTTCTTCCATAACTACCTCATTCATTATATATTTTATGTAAAATGTAATGAAATGGGCCATGTATTTTGAAGAAATGTGAGATAATAAAAAAAGAAAATCTCAGAAGTGCCTATAGCTGAACTACGCTCTACCAAGCTGAGTATATCTACCCATAGGTGAGCAGTGGTTTAACAGGTGTAAAATGAGTGCCCAGGGTTGAGCAGTGTTGTAACATGCTGAAACTGTGTGCCCATAGCTGAGCTGAGCTGAGCGTAATATGCGTGCTGACAGCCAAATGACTCGTAAACCAGCATAACCCGTTTGCGCGGAGCTGTGCACCGCGCCAACAAGCTAACCGGCGGGCAACGTTGAGCAAGCTGTATCAGAACTGCCTTTACACAGACACACCTCCTAGCCTGTGTAGACAGTCATAAAATAAAAAAAGCAATGGCCAGGCTCGAACTCAGGATACCATGCACCATAGTCAAAGTACTGAACCACTAAGCCATGACAGTTGCTCTTAGAAATGCAGTATTAGCATATATATAGGAATGAATGGAAAGAGAAGCATGACAAAGCAGGTTTTGTGAAGCTGATACATTTCCAAAATGGCCATTCACAGATAAGTGCGGGAAAAACGGCATATATAAGCCCCATAGGCGGGAATACACAGCATAACTGATTGTGGAATCGATTTGCAGTCAGGATGGCAGGTGTAGGAGAGGGTAGTTGCTTCCGAGCACAGAGGTGGGGCATTGAGGAGTCCAAATATATGGTTTGGCTCCTCGTCCATGATCATGAGGCCCAACTCATGCAGGGCCAGGTCCTGTGGGGAGTATAAAAGGCTGAGGCATGGGACTGGTTGGCACATGATCTCACCAGTGCCACAGGAATACCAAGGACTGGTGAACAGGTCCGTCACCACCATGCGGACCTGAAGAGACGGAAGCAGGACCAACTGAACCATTGGATCCAGGAGGCCCGGCAAATGCCCAATGCCCAACTACTGAGTAAGTTACATGTAATTATTTATGTAAGAAATTAACCTAGCTGATATTATGGAAATGTGTATTCCAATATTACTTCATTTATATTACAGCTGCAGGTGTCCGTTCCATGAATCGTCAAGCCTATGCCGATAGGCTTGTGCGATTGCACCACCAGGCAGGTTAGTAATTCTCTCCCTGTAACTGTTAAAAAATATAAGTATGACAGCTTGCAAAAGAGTGCAGTGTAGTCACTTATTAATAAAAAGTTCAAGTAACAGTGTAAGAGAGATTCTGCTAGTACTGTGTGATTACATAAGTGTGATGCAGCCTGTAATCCAAAAATAAAAATGAAACAAGTCTGAAATAAAGATGTTCCACCTGTAATGTAATAGTACATAACCTGCAGCAGGCTGTAAATTACAGCTACACAAGCTGAGTACAACACATGTGTGAAATATATCCCCGTTTAAAATCTGAAACATGACACAAGTGAGACTGTTGGAAAGGAGTGTTGTAACCAAGTAAAACATGTCAATAAAGCCTAGAATTAAGTACCATCCTGAATTGTAAAAATAAAACAAGTGAGAGTGTGAGAAAGAGGTATGAATCCACCAAGAAAGTTGTAATAACTCCTGAATAAAGTATACTGCAGTCCGTACAGAATGAAATGAATGTGACAGGCACAACCAAAGAGTGAAATGTGTGCAATAAAGTATTGAAGCTGGAATGTCTGTCCCACAATTTGGATATGTTGCTGGACCTTTGCAATATGCAGATAGTATGGTTGTATGAAATACCAAACATCCACAGTTGTCTAGAGCCATATAAATCAAATGTAGCAGGATGCTGTAGCTGAACAGAGCCAGATATGAATGTGTATGAATAAAAATGCAATGTATATTAATGTAGCAGTAACATTCCCATCACCAACATGCCTATGTTTACATACAGGAAACTGTAGTCAGACCTGTAGGGTGTATATATCTGCAGCTAGTAGAAATGTACAGCATATGTATAGGTATTTGAAGTTGTTAATGAAATATTTCTTCACCCTACCCTATAACCACAAATAATCCATTCCACATGAAATGGGTATGTGTATTCACAATTAATTCCCCTGGACATTTGTCCTGTTGGTTCATACATAATTGAATGCATGTTGATGCATGTGCCCTGTTCATACATCCAAACCTGATGGCCTGTTGCCATCAATCAACCCTGCATGCTGTTGGATTGTGTACTGTTGTTCAAATTATGCATGTGTTATGCTTGCTGTTCAATGTCTTGAATTTATGGGTGTTTGGTTAATGGGAATACTAATGCATGCTGTTACAACTAATTGTGAATGGTATTGTTTGTTACTAACCCAAACTGTCATAAAATATTGCAAAACATAGGACGACAGGGAAGGCGGATTCCTGTGGACCCACCTCTCCCACCTCAGCTGGCGAGTGCACCTGGCACTAGTGCCCAGGCCGGACCCTCCTCAGGTGGCCCTGTGCCTCCTTCGGGTGGAAGTGCTGCAGGGGATGGGGCTCGACCCCCTCTGCAAGCATGGCTGGAGGAGACCATCGAATCACCCTCCGTAGTGTCTGGACTGTGGTGCATAGGGAGATCAGGCATTCTGTGCTTGAGCCCCTATGCCAGCTTGAGGCACAGGTGGCACAACTCACAGGCATGCCTGTTGCCCATCCTACACAGCCCCCAGCACAGCACCGTCCTGGGCAGTGAAGGCACAGTGGCAACTGCCCATGGGTGGTGATCTCAGTTCCACTATTGCCATCTCTGGGCTCATGGGCTCGAGATATCCAAACATCCATCCCCGTCAATTGTGTTTCCCCCCCACGTGTCATACACCATCCCTGTATGCGTCTTGTTTGTCTTGTCTGTTAAGCTCCCCTACCTACCTCCCCAACTATACCTACTTCCCGTACCTGACATTCCACCCTCACCTGAAAAAAAAAAAAGGGCACTCTGTTCCTGCAAAAAAATTACGCCCCATACATAGCTGCCCATTTCGCAGACATGTCTGCTGGACATGTAAACTGGTAATTACAATTGGCTGTACAACAAATATTGTTGTCCTCACCCCTCTCTCAGGGGTGGAAGGTTTCAAATTTCACATCAAATTACA